>NC_085136.1:323731958-323906958 GCF_035046485.1 Aedes albopictus | reverse complement strand
TTTCGTGTCGCTTTTTTGGCTGTTCAAAGTCGTAAGAAATAGAAAATTAATACTTCATATATTTCTGGAAGCAAGCACGCGACTACGTCTTTAGTCCAAAATTGTTTCAGATTTCTGTGATTAGAAACGATATTTGAAATTGGAAAAATTGTTTTCGGCTCGTTTAAGGACTTAAATATCCAAAAAGCTACAATGAAACATATCGCCCATTTTACTGGCACTTTACCAGATTTGCTGGTATGTCTGAAACATACTGGTGTTCACGGTGCGGCTTCGGAGTCAGTTTGGCTTTCTATTCCGCAGAACCATTACCTGTTCTGTGGTTTAGTTGGTTAATGCGCCGGTCTAGCGAATACGGAGTCGTGGTTTCGAATCCCACCAGAACGCGATTTTTTCACAAATTTCATCTCTCAATTTGTCAATTAGCAACATTTCGTGTCTTCTAATTACAAGTTTTTCCAGTATCCAGAAAGCTGTTCAAGTAAAATTTAAGTATTCAGAAGCAGCAGAAGTACCAGCCAGGTTTTTCTGTTCAACGTGCACTTTATGATGCCACGAAAATATTTACCTAATCTTCAACAGCACCGTATTCCCAAAAACTTTTCTTTGATACACTTCCAACAGAAAAAAATATTACTATTAAGAGCTACAGTATGTACGTGGACAGGATTTTACTAATACTGTCACCCTTACTAGAATTACTCCACATCTGATGTAAAATGATTGGTGTAAAATTTGTTATAAGAATAAATTTCTGAAATTTAGTAAACCATATTCATTCAGAATTTCACTCGGCTTCAGCTAAACTTTCTTTTTTTATCCCCGCATTAGGGAGAAATTAGAGGAAAATAAGCTGCGTCCAATTATCTGAGCTTTTGTGGCGAGACCTAACATTGACTGAGAATATTTATAATCATTGGTTGGTGATCATTCCTAAAAGACGGAGAGGGTAGAGTACTTCTTCATTGCAGTGTGAAAAACAAGCTTTAAGTTAGAATTCACGTAGAAGAAAAGCTTAAAAAATCTTTATTCTTATCATCATTTAGAACGTTGTTGCAAGACAGTGCTAGAACAGTGATTGTTTTCAACTGTAATCGTTCTTAAATATGGTTTATTGTATTAGTATTACTATTAAAAGACACGGACACGTTCAATGCTTCTAGTGAGCTATACGCTTCTTGAAGGAAGCACGATACTAGACAACGGACTAGCATGCAACGCCCAGTGGCACAGCCGGAAACTTTTCCTGACAGCTGCGGCGGCAATCGAACCCGCGCTCCCTAGCACGATGCGACTAAATGCTTGGTGACATTAGCCGCACGGCCATGAAGCCACACAATTTGTTAACTAGTTAAATTATGCATTTATTATTATTATTATTATTATTATTATTATTAATTATGATTTTGAGTGGATTTTTTTTTTACATTGTTCCATTCTTTTACGTAAAACAAGAGTTGGGTGATACATACTCCAAAAATGTCCATTTTGAAAAACCGGGAAAAGTTGAAAAATCGTACCGGGAAAACCGGGGAAAAGACGGGAATTCCAAAACTAACATTGAGTGGCCACCCTGCATTCGTCGATGACATAAAATTTGTAAAGAAGAGAGTTTAAGCAGCTCTGGGGTAGACCTATGGTTACTTGATTTATGACGTTCCATGAGATTCCATGAAATATTAGGGTCCTAAAATGAAAGACGAAATCTCGCTTTCATTAATCAAGCACGGTATTCTAATCGGAATTGTACCTACTTTACTCGAACTCGAAAAACGAAGGAATAATGAGAAAATTCAAAATAAGAAAAAGGACAAATAGTTCTAGTTTAACATTTGAGGTAGACCTTGACGGAACTTGGCATTTTTCGCACTTTTGGGATTCTAAAATGTTCCACAATGACAAAAAAAAAATCACTAAAAGTGTGTGTTATAAGCGAGATGCGCAACAAAAGATTAACAGTTAAAAATAGGGTTTTTGTGCCATCAGTAATCACACGCTCTCAATTTCATCAATTTTTGTTTTCATGCGTGCTCAACAAAAAAAAAGAAACAAAACGAACAGTGCTTCAATCCTTTGTTTTTCGTAGGATGAAAATGGAAGCCACATGCTTGAAAAGGGAACCAATACCATCTATATATATAAAAATGGATTTCTGTCTGTCTGTCTGTCTGTCTGTCTGTCTGTCTGTCTGTCTGTCTGTCTGACCGCTATGGATTCGGAAACTACTGAACCGATCGGTCTCAAATTTTGTATGCAGGGGGGTTTGGGACCGGGGAAGGTTCTTAGCCTAATGTGAGACCTCTCCGGTCGATGGAACGGGGGGCTCCCATACAGATGACTTCGCGGGGGACGTCCCTATGGAGCTGCATGTCAAAAAAACACAGTAGGCAGGCAGTACGACGTTTGCCGGGACAGCTAGTTACCAATAAATATGGCCGTACCGTGGTTGGAACGGACAATAAAAACGTCAAAAAATGAGTAAATAGATATGCACTCTTGGATTATATTTTGTGGTTTAAACCAAGAATCTAGATAGGGCTTTAGGAGCCTATTACATTTGCTTTTCAGACATCAAATTATACAAGTGGGGTTTCGAACTACTGGGGCAACTGCGTCAATTCCCGGCACGTCACAGCGAAACAAATCAAAATATAACTTGCCGCATATTTTCCAAACGCACTGTCGTAGGTAATCATCTCCCGCAATAATTCCGTAACGGAATTCACAGTCAATGAGCTACACGTTCACTCTGAAGTCGCACAAGTGCTCAGATCAACTTTTACACGCAGACAGGTGTACTCTGGCAGCACAAAGATGGGTGCCGAAGTGATTTCCCATTTGATTTTGCTGGAAGTTCGGCACTGGTGCCGGGAATTGGCGCTGGACTAGGTGCAGTAAACTCGTTCAAGATCAAATTTCCGACAGAAAACCTTAACAACAATCACTGTCAACAACAAGTTCACGCAATAAGGTATCTGATTCAGGTGGAAAAAGTGGACGAAAACGGTCGTTTCGTTGTGAATTTAGGTAATGCACAATTTTGTTTACCTGTTGTGCCGGGAATGGAATAAAAAAGCCTAGTTGTTTAACCATCTAGCGATCGCGCTGTTGTATTTTGTACAACACATTGAAAAAATCTCGTTTTTTTGTGTTCAGCATTGGTGGTGGTGGTCGCCAACCGTGCGAGTTACGGAAGGTTAAAATTGGAGAATCCGCTGTCGCTTGGCGGTTGAAGATCACTGCGTCCAGATTTTAGGAGTTTTGTGATATACCCTTTTGCTCTGAATCAAGCAAGTTATCTCAGTAACATGTGTCACTGAGATACCTTGGTATCGACTGAACTCAAGACCAACTATTATGTATTGATGAATAGAGATGCTGAGTTACAGTATGTGATTTCCCCATTCTGGCGAGACTAGCTTTATGAAGCCAACCACGTCCGTGGGGGTTAAGATCCATATGTCAGCAGGCCCTAAGAAGGGCTAGTCCAGAACTTTGGACCTACGATGGTTATGTGCAATGAAATAGCAAAAGATAAGTTCTGATGTTTCTCGCTCCTCGTCACCGAAGCAACAACTTGAAGTTTGGATTGCTCTCCGATCTTTTGTATTTGCAGGGGCAGTGTCCAAATATTAGACCGGCGTTGATGTTAAGATCCCATTTGGGTTGGCTCGTATAGGGAAGTGAGTTCCACTTTAATGTTTTATTGACTGACCACATAAATGTTTGTTCAGTTCCATTTTTGTAGAGTGTGACATCCCAACAAAATAGATCAATGCCAATAAACCTTTCATTAGGTCCATTCCTTTTAGCTCAGCAACAATCTCGTTTCCCGCTAGACTAGACCCATATGTGCTGAGATCCAATATAGGCAGAATCGGTTGCGTATGGGTAAGTTGTTCAAAGCCAGAATGAATTCCCACACTAGCTTTGAGTTGTGTAGTTATTATGCGACTTAAGTGGCGCTTGAAAGACCACACTGGTGGAGTTTGTCTAAAAGGACATCTGCGCAAACTGCATCAAAATCCCACTAAGGATTTCCGAGTGAACGACGCCGTTTGCTAATTATGCGAAGTACCCTTGGTAAAATATTGCCTTCTACGCACAAAAACTGCTGAAAAGTCACATAACAAATGGTGAGAAGTCTCAGTTGCATAGTTACAGAATCGACAGACATCAGCTTGACATCGATTAATGTTTTTTAAATAATATTTTGTCAGGCAGTGTCCCGTGAGAAGCCCAATAGCTATGCTAAGATTTTGTATTTAAGTTTAACAGTTTTTCTGTAGTTTTATCATTCGGAGTTATGAATAGTTTGGATTGTCTTGGTGTTTTCGTAGCAATCCAGTTTGATCGTATCATTTAATCCTTCCATCGTTTTATTTCCATTTTTATTTCACATTTGGATACACCACAAAAAGGGTTTGGATCTATGAATTAAACTTCTGAGCCTTCTCTGGAAAGTATATCAGCTTTCTCATTACCTTCTATTCCACAGTGGCCGGATAGTCAGTACAAATCAACCTGGATTTTAGCAGCCAACTGACATGTGAATGATTATAGTGCATTCAAAGCCGCTTGACTAGCTCAAAATATGCAAATCCGTGTATGCCTGTATTTTCTCTTATAGGGTGCCGTTATAGTTACGCGTGAGAGTGAGAGTGCGCGTGTGCGAAGCCGCAAAAAAATATCAACAAGAGCAAATCCACGAAAATCCTTTGGACGCGCACTCCCACTCACACTTTGAAGCGGCACTATGGCAGCGCCGTAACCCTCCTAGGATGTTAGGATTATCGCACCACGATGGTGTAGGGCACGTTCAGTATGCCTGAGTGGGTCATATTGACACCAGTATCTTACTAGGGTTAAGGCATACAGATACACACTCCAGAATTGCATATATTTCCGCAAAAAAAAAGGTTGACCATTTTTTCATTGGTATTGAAATATTCAGCCCTGGCCCGGTAATTCCAGCACCAGTGCCACGATTCATTTTTGAGCCATCTGTGTAGAAAATAACCGATCCTGGTAGGATATTTGGTCCACCTGATTCCCATACTTGACGATCAGTGTTAACCACTGTGTACGGTAGAATTTTGATGTGTACATTGCTGTGACATATGGGACGATGAATGATCAATGGATGAACTAATGAATATTTGTTTGTAGTGCACCCCCTAGCAAAAACCCGTAGTTTCGCTCATGTATATCAAAGTTCAGTCGCTTATCCATCCAGTCTCCGTTCAGTACTACAAATTGATTAACGGGAAAATCTTCCAGTATACTGAGATGCAAAAAAATATTACCTTCCAATATTTCATCTTAGCCTTAGAGTACTCTTTTCAGCTTCCATTTGCACATATTGATGCAGTGGAAGTTTATAGAGAGCCGCATCTAAGGCCTTTGATGGTGTACAGTGGTCTCCTATTAGACGGTGTCACCCATTTTAAGCCCACTGCAATTTCTCAGCTGTCTTGCACCCGATCCAGTTGATTTTTTGCTTGTAGTAAGGCTACATTATAGGCTAGTCACATACCGAAAATTAAATAAATTGGTTGAAAGACAACGTGGGAATTACGGTGGGCGTAAAGTGGGGGGCAGCGTCTTATAGGAGACCCGACTGTACTATATATTGCTCCTGTTATAGCCATACAAGCCAAACGTTGTACTTTTTCAAGTCTTTTTTTTTTTGTCTTAGGCCACCTAACCAACGATGCATAAACTATCCTGGGTCTTACAATAATCGTATACATCCAGTGAATCATTTTTGTTTTGAGTCCCCATATTCTTCCAAACGTAGTTTTACTTACTCAAAGAGCACTCGTACCTCTGTTAATGTCATATTCTAAATGTAAGTTCCAATTAAGTTTACCATTATTCCCAGATATTTAGCAGTTGTCGAGTATTGAAGGATAGATCCATTGATTTCCAAAGTGTTCAAAGTAATTTTTCTTCTACGGGTAAGTGGTACTAAGACTGCTTCTGAAGGGTTGATGTTCATGCTTCGTTTTGACGCCAACGCCAGGTGCAGTTTGATGCAAATTGCATTTTGTTTGTAATGATGCTGTCAAACTTTCCACGCACTATTATAACTACGTCATCTAATACCAGCTTCGTAGCCGTGCGGTTAGCGGCGCCAGTTGTCTAGGCGTATCGTAAGCTTCAAAGTGTGGGTTCGATTCCCGCTCCAGTCGGTGAACTATTATAACTATTTCATCTGCGAAACCGCTGACTTCGAAGCCTTTTTCCACTAGTGTATTGAGAAGATCATCAACGACAAATGACCTTAGCAAGGGGGACAATACACCCCCATGAGGACATCAATTCAGCAGACACTTTTCTACTATTTGGCATTGCCATTATCCACCTTTTGATACAAGGATCGAAGTTTATATTTACTATTGAATTGTCAATAGAGCTGTCAGACGCATTATGAAAAGCCCCTTCCATGTCAAGAAATGCTACAAGAGCAATTTCTTTCCTGTCAAGCGTAGTTTCTATGTGACTAGTTCGTAAAGAGCTGTGACTGTAGATTTATGGGATTGGTAAGCAAATTGATATCTGCTAAGTGTATATTGTTTGTAAATAAGGCGCTATCCACTACGTAGACTAATTTTTATCCGTCTCAGTCGAATATTTACTTGTACATACTTGAACTGAATCCGGACAAACTTTTTTCGTGAAATCGAAAATCCTGTCTATCCTTATATACCGTTAGCGCGTTGCGCGATCTTCTTCTAACCTCATAGAGAGTTCACAATGACGTCTCCCGCGCGATAATCCGTTGACGAAATTCCTTTAGTAATCATATTTTTACGCCTTCACGATGCTCTTGATTTCCGGTGGAGAGAAGGGTATCGTTCATAGTCCTATCACAAAGCGAGAAGACTTCGCCGTAACCGCAGTTCCCGGAACCGGTCGATGCTGCGCTTGAAGAGCGTTGTTAACGATCATCTCGGACTCCAGACAAGAACTGCGAGGGAAGAATATCGATCGACTGCTCGCCCTCGGAGATTACCTCAGCATATTTTCCGCAGTCGATACGCTTCGTTAGCTCATACGCAAGGTCGATCTGGCGAGCCTGACGCGGATCATTGGCAGTCGATAAAAATGTTGATAAGGCATATGATCACTACCCCTCCCCATGGATATTCGATCTTGCCGCGATGGGAGGGCTTAACTCAATAGCAGTTAAGTCAGTTTCTTCACCTCCGCTTGGATTCTGGATGTTTTATTGAATTTCGCGGTATTATTTGTATTGTGCCACAAGTCTAATCCAATTCCTTTCCCCAACCTATACCTTTACCCTTCCGATGGTGTCCGCACGGACTATTACGGCCATTACCCCTCCCTGATCTTCGGCTTTGGATTGACTTGCGCTCTTATTGCCCCACCAAATGCTGCAAAATGAAATGAAATGAAAATGAAAATGATAAGGCATATGATCACTACCATGAGGATCCAGATTGCAAATCAATGATAGTGAATTCGAACAGATCTACTTTTTAATCCCGCAAAAAAAAGCTCAAAGTTAATAATCTTGTTTTCCCTTTCGCGGTCACGCAGTTGTCGCGGTTGGGTAAGTCTATCTCCAGGTGGCCTGGAAGGGATTTTGACAGATCTTTTTCGATTTGTATTTTTTTTCTTTTGGTATTGGACGAAGCACAAAGGATCCTTGGATCCGAGAATATAAACTATGGTGGTGCAACACCTTAAGGTGATACGGGACGCTGTATTGATTTTCCTATCTTCCTTTTCTTTCTAACAATTTGCCTCGCGATTTTGAAGATGGTAATCTCGATTTCTATCGCACAGAAGAGGTTCAAAAACAATCAGCATATGCACTGCAAGTGAGCATACACAATGATAAGTTTTTGTTCCAAAATATGAAGTAGATTTTGAGATTACCATCTTAGTAGCATCAGAGCAATGGCGGGTATTTCCCCGATCGTCCCGTTCGCCCTTAAGAAAACCCTGGAAAAAATAATGAAAAATTATCTTAGATTCCCATATAAAAAGTCTCTGAGAATTTTATAATTCAGTGGAAATCATAAACTGCTCCAGGAATATAAGAAAGAATCTAGAATTTTATGAAATTGTTCCTGGAATTTTCCTTAAGATTTCAGCTTACTTGGTTTCCTACGAAAACCTTTGATTATATAATAAATTATTAAATGATGATTCGTCAAAGAATTGCGTCGAAATGTATTAAGATCAACCACAAAAATGCATTATAAACTTCGCATGAGATTACCCTAGACATTATTTCCTATTTTTGTTTTGTTAGTAGTCAGATTTAGACACGCCAAAAGCCCAGCTAGGTTTTTTTTGACTTGGCATATTGTTGCTCTAGGAGGTAAACAAATTGACAAAGAATATCTAATAGAGACTGTGGGAATTTTACTAAATAAGGGCGCCGTTATCGTTACGCGTGAGAATGTGGCTGCGCGTGTACGAAGTGGCAAAGAAGAATATCAACGACAGAAAATCCATGCAAATCCTTTGCATGCCTCACTTTGACGCGGCACTATGGTAGCGCAGTAACGCACCAACAACTTTTTAGAAATGATTCAGAGACTCGTACAAAAGCCTTAGCCTTGCTTTAATTTAGGAATATCCGACCATCCACGAATAACTTATCTCTAAAGGTTTCGTAACCTCATGTATAGAATTCGCCGGTTTTCTTCATAATTAAATACAAGGTTATTCCTTTTAAATTGAAATAAATCGAAATTTAGCGAAATAATTATCAAATTTCAATAACAAATTTTGAAAACGACGTATAATCAATGGTGTAGCATTGATTATACGTCGTTTTCAAAATTTGTTACTGATTTGTGCTAATCTAATGCATCATTTCGTCGGAATACTATTCTAAAATTGAA
The DNA here is from genome assembly GCF_035046485.1 of Aedes albopictus. Lineage (NCBI taxonomy): Eukaryota > Metazoa > Arthropoda > Insecta > Diptera > Culicidae > Aedes > Aedes albopictus. The sequence continues at coordinate 323,898,073 of NC_085136.1, read as the reverse complement.
CAAACCATCCATCTCAAACAATTAACACTCTCTCGGATAACCACTAATACTTAATTTCTTTCTTTTTCTCCATCATCCGCAGGATTCCCTAAGAAAAAAGCAGCAACCGCCAGTCAGCAGTACGCCGTCAGTTGCTTCCAGTGCGCCCCCGCCACCCCCCTCCGGAGCCAGTTCGGTTGCCGCTTCCTCCACCAACATCGGCACCGTAGTCACATCGCAGATCTACACCAGCACAGCAGCCGCCGCCTCCACAGCCTCCGTCTCCGCCAGCGCCACCTCAATCTCGCCGGTCACGGTGACGAACACCGCACAGCCCACAGTCCACAGTGCGATCTTCAGTTCCGCCGACATCAAGGATGTGAGTATCTTACTTAAGTAAATGTTTGAACAAACTGTGACATTATCGGATAAGTTGTGCTTGGTTTGCTTGTCTAGGAGCTTGAATCTGAATTGGAAGATGAAGATGAAGGGGAAGAATTTGAAGTTGATTCGGATCTAGAGTCGGATTATTGGTGGGAAGATTGTGAAGAAGAAGAAGAAATTGTTCCGATGTCGGATTCTCCGGTCAAGAGGGAAAGTAGTTCTAGTGCTCAAGATAAGCAAGAACCGGCCACTTCCAGGGGTTCCCGGAAAAGAGTATGTTCAATGTAATTTGTGATATGGGATCAAGTGATGTATGACCAAGTAATCAAAAAAAAAACGTCATCTATTCATTAAAAATCCAATTTGACAAAAAAATAGTATAAAGATCAGTCAAGAAGCTCCAACATCTAAACGAGCAACTTTGTCATGCAGTTCTTAATCATTTTAAAACTCTGGGGAGCATCTGAAGCAATATTATAACTGAAATAAGAGTAATAATCTAGTGTAATATTTAAAAAGAGGGCAAAATGGTTCACTCATCTAATATCTTACGAAAGACTACATTATTCATTAATTCTAATTCGTTTTATTGCAGAAAATCGATGATGAAGATGCGAGTTGCAGTGGATCCTCTAGTAATAACTCCGCCGACGGAGATGACAAGGACGGTGACAAGGACAGCAAGAAGAAGAAGAACCGATGCGCAACCTGCCGCAAGAAAGTTGGACTGACTGGTAAGTGCTGTATTTTCGCAACCACGTATCTACTAATCGCAATAGGTTCCGCCTGAACGTTAACATTCCGCTTCTGGATTTGATATTCCGTTGTGATATTTTGATAGAACTCATGATCGATGATTCTAATTCAGGCCAAACATGTCTAAAGGTCCTATCTGCAGAAGAGAGGCTCTCTTTGGTTTCCCTCTCTTTCGTTAAGATATCAGCTATTTAAATGTATTATGATTGTCTCCTTGCATTGAACGATGGTCAAAACAATCGTCTTTTGATTTGTACTGCAAAAATAGTTGAAAAGTGTACCATTACATTGCAATAATTGAAAGAGAAAGTGAACAAAGAGAGCCTCTCAAATGCAGATAGGACCTATTGAAATGTTTGGCCTGAATTATTAGCAATTCCTCCCGATGTTTCTCTCAGAATACCTACCAAGATTCTTCTAGTAACTCCTTCCGTGAATCCGATATTCCACTGAAAATTCTCCCCGGAATTCCATCAATTATTCTTCAAGGGATTTTCAGGAATTTCTCCCGGTACTTCTCTCGGTATTCTCAAAGAGATTCATCTCGGGATTTCTTTCGGAATTCCCCCGAGAGAATTCTTTCAGGGATTCATTGATTGCTCCCGAGATCCATCCAAAAAATTCTCCCGGGATTTCTTTATTGATTTCTCCCGGGTTTCTTTGGGAACTTCTCCCGGGAATTCTTTAGAAATATCTTTCGGGTTTCCGGCCGGGATCCTTCGGGGGTTTCCCATAGAAATTAGTTAGAGATTCCTTTCCGGATTTCCGCCAGGGATTCCTTTACTGATTCTTCTCGGATTATCTTTGAGCATTTCTCCTGCATTGCCTACAGAGATTTCTACCATGAGATTCCTACAGGGATGCCTCCTGGGCACCTTTTTGGGATTCATCCCGGGGTTCTTTCAGCGATACATCTAGAGATTCTTTCAGCAATTTCTTCCAGGATTTTTCACGGGATTCTTTATTAAATCCTCATGGGATTCCTTCAAGGATTTCTCTCGGTATTTCTGTCAGTGCTTATTCCAGGGAATTTAAAGAATTTCTTTCAGCCAGGAATCTCCCCTCCCCCGTGGGATTCTTTCATTGATTTTTCCCTGTATTCCTTCAGGCATTTTTCCGGGATTCCTTCTTTGATTCTTCCGGGACCCCTTTAGGGATAAGGATTGATTCAGGGATTCCTCCCGAGCTTCTTTCAGGGATTCTTCCATGATTTTTTTAGGGATCCTCGAGATTCTTTCCGGGATCGTTCCCAGAATCTTTCCTAGGATTCTATCATTGATTTCCCTCGGGTTTCCTTTAGGTATTTTTCCCGGGGTTTGTTAAGAAAAATCTTTTGTGTTCATCAAAAATTCCATCAAAGATCGGGATTTCTTCAACGATCCTTTCAGCGATTTCTTCATTAATTGCTCCAGGGGTTTTAACCCTTTCCTTCGCACGACTTCAAACGACTATTTCTATGCCAAAAAACCGTTTCTAAAAAAGTTATTGCAAATCGGCTAAATTTTTCGAAATCAATGAAAAACTTTTTTGTTGTAAATCAATAGGTTTTTGATTGTTTATCAATAGCTCCACTATTGAAACAAATAGTTACTAGTTGGGTTAACCTTATGAGGTTACAGTCATATTCTAAAAATTATTGCATCATATTCACCTAATTCCGTTTGTCCCGAATCCGTCGAAAATCGACGGTGCTCTAGAGCAACCATGGGAAGTAGAGGGTTAAGAGATTTTTTCCGTGATTTTCACATTGATTACCTCCGGGTTTTCTTTAGAACTTCCAACTGCATTACATTCAGTTCAGGGAATCTTGCATGGATTCCTGCCGGCATTACTTCCTTAATTCCTCCCGGATTTCCTTTTGCGATTTTTCCCGGGATTTCTTTGAAACACTCTGCCGGGTCCTCCAAAGATTCCATCATCTTCTACTTACTGATTTATTCCCCTTCAGGGAATTCCCCATGGGTTCCTTCCGCGATTGTTTCAGGGATTCCTTCCGAGATTCCTCCTGGACTTTCTCTCGGAGTTCCTACGTGGATTCCTCCGGAAATTAACTTAAGAAACTTCCTTTTTCGGGATTTCTTCAGCAATTTTACCTAAGTTTCCGGTAGGGATTCTGCCTGGACTAGCTCCCGGAAATCTTTTTTTGTGATTCTTTCCCCAACTTTCTTCAGGGATTCCTCCCGAGATATCGTCATTGTTTTCTCACACGGTCTTGTTTTTCAGCGATTCCTTCATTGATTCCTCCTGGAATTTTTTCATCGACATCTCTCGGACGTCTATGATGGTTCAATTTTGGGCTTCCTTCAGATATTTCTTCTGACTTTCCATCAAGGATCCCTCCCGGGTAGAGGCTTAAGACGTCATTTTTTCGTCCGAGGCTTTTTTTTTCAAGAGTAGCTCCAGAGATTCTATCAGGAATTCCGTCAAGGATTCTTCCAGGGATCTTTCAGGATTAATCCAGCGATTCCTTTCGGGATTTCTTTATTGGTTTTTCCCGATATTTCCCGATCAGGATTTCCTCATGGGATTTCTCCCGCGATTCCTTTCAGGTTTTCTTTACAAATTTCATCTGGATGTCCTTCAGGGAGTCTTGCATGAATTCCCCCCAGGATTATTTCTTTGATTCCTCCCGGATGTCCTTCATGGATTTTTCCCGAAACTTCCTTAAAATATTCTCCTGGGTCTCCATCAAATTCCAATGACTACTTCCAGATTTTTTTTCTCTTGGATTTCTCCCGGCATTACTTCCCTGATTCATCTCGGAATTCCTCTCAGGATTCATTTAGGGATTGTTTCAGGGATTCCTTTCGAGATTCCTTTATTGATTCCTTCTGGGTTTCTTTTAGGAATTTCTCCCGGAATTTCTTCGTCGATTTCTCTCGGGCTTCCTTTAGGGTTCCATTTCGAGATTCCATTAGACATCTATCCTGACTTTTCGTTAGGTATTCCTTCCGGGATGCTGTCATTGTTTCTTCCCGGGTTTTTTTTTACGAATGGCTCCAGAAATTCTCAAGGAAATTCTATCAGGAATTCCTTAAAGGATTCTTCCTGGGATCTCTCAGGGAGGGATTTCCCCAGGATTCTTTCAGGGATTCCTCACGAAATTCCTCAAGTGATTTCTCCCAGGTTTGAATTCAAGAGTGCTTCCGGGATTGTTACGAGTATTTCTTCAGAGATTCCACCAGATTTCTTTTGATGATTCCTCCAAAATTGCCCCCAGGATTCTTGCAGGGGTTTCCAGTATTTATCTCAGGTTTCCTCTCGAAAGTTTTCATGAGACCGGATTCCTTCAGATAATCCTCCCTGTTGAATCCTGTTGAAATAATCGATTTATTGCTTTTCAGCGTAATTTCCTCACATGAAACTACTGTCTCGGAATATAAACGATAGTTTCCCGATGGAGAATTTCGCCGGTAGAAACAGATTTAAGACCTATTGAGAAAGGTTTCACAATTGGTTAAAATCCCCTAGATTGTGCAATTAAACATTTACTTGAGAGTTTGGCCATCTTTACCAATATACAGTGAAAATAACTTCCCGATCGCAACTAATCATTGATCTCCTTCATTCCTCCTGCAGGTTTCGAGTGCAGATGTGGTGGCCTGTATTGCGCGATACATCGATACAGTGATAAGCACGAATGCTCGTTCGACTATCGGGAACTGGGCGCGGCGGAAATTAGACGTAACAATCCTGTCGTGGTCGGAGAGAAAATTCAAAAAATTTGAACACTCGTGCCATCTATTATCTATTAATATACATATACATATAATTCAATTTAATCTTAATGAAATATAAATATTACAAACAAACAAAAAATAATGGAAGAGGAGAAAAAGAAAGAAAATTAAAAAGCGGAGAACAAAACAAAACACAAACACACACAACTGAAACAGCAACATACACATACAAGAACAGCAAACAAGAGAGTAAAACAAAAGAGAAACGAGAAATCCTTATATACATATTAAACAATACAACAATAAAAATGCAAGGAATGTAAAGTTGATGCTAGTAATTACATTTCAATAAATTTATTGTAATTGGACGATGCTGAAAATAGTATATTATAATTTCGAGAAACACTCACAAACACATTCATTATTGCTACCTACCACATTCAGTCAGACATTACATACACACACACCAAGAAGTGGTTTATTAGCGGAACATTAGCTCACACATCCATACCTACACAAACACACACAAAACACAATCAACCAACACGGACAGGAGTGACACGTGAAAACAAAAACTGTGTTTTTAGACGTCGACGACAGGATTATTACGATGTGTACTAATTAATAAACTAGAATCAATTTGCCAATTTATCACTATTACGTGGAAGTTTGTTCGCTTGTAAATTAGTTTTGCTTCACACAATCATTGTGTACTATTATTATACAAAACAACAAGATGTAGTAGAGAGGTAAACGGATAGAGTGGATCGTTTCGCACGGCATCCTTGGCGTGTGAAATGGATCATCGCCTAGAAGTCGCATGGAGAGGAGAGGGATCCATCGAGTGAGTGAGCTGGAAGTGCGATTGCGAGGTGTCGTTCGTAAGAACTGAAACCGTGTCCCTGGGGGTTCTACAGCGTTTGGCGAGGAGATCCCCCTGAGGGTGAGTGCAAGTGTTGTTGAGTGTGGAGTGAGCCATTGTTTTCCGGTGATTCTGTGATTTACTGCTGCACAACTTGGTGTGTGGTGTGCCTGTGGTCGTCCGTCGTGGGACCCCTTCAGTGGGTCTTTTAGTGTGCGTGTGTGTGATCGAAGCTTATAGAAGATTTGGGGAAAAGAGAACACTCTATTATTCTACTTGTACGTGTAGGTACCTATCTATGCAAAACACTAGTGTATGCTATATTTGTTGTTTTCACAATGCCCTCTCCTTTGTTTCTGTTTTTGAGAATTTGTGCTTCTTGTTTATTTTCCCGGTTTCTTCGCCCCTTTTGTAAAAAGTATATATTATAATGGTAAATAATGGAATCCCTTTTTAAATCGTATTGTTTGCAATCAAAAAGTAACACAAACCCACACACGAAAAACACACTCGACTGGGATAATGCGAAATGCTATTATGCCTATTGAAACACCTAACGAGGAAAGGCAGAAGAGTAAGCGAAGCATGCAAGTGCAGGAACCGTATCCAACGGATTGATAGTACTATTCGGCTAAGTAAGAGAATTATTTACGCGCGGAAAGTGGGCAAATAAGGAGCTGAAATATAATGATGTGTGTGAATGAATATGTAATGATTTAAGCAAAATCAACGGTAGAACTAGGTAGAAATCGAGAGAAATTAAAAAAAAATCAAGCTAAAGTGTAATCCAGTCAGACAGAAAGCAAAACAGTTTGAAAGAAACAAACATAAAACTGCAAACTAAAGAGAAGGGAATGAAGTAAAACATTGGGTGAGAAAGAAAGTATATTTTAGTAACAAAACAATGGATAAAAATCAAAGAAAAAAAAAAACAGAAAAACATAACTAAGACAGAGAGAAATAGAGTAGAACGCGAAAACAGGCAGTTCCGATGCAAAAGAAAAATATACTTTCGATTTGTGTATAAAGAAATTTAGAAAGCTGATAGCAAGCAGCGCAGCGCCGAAGTTTATTGATTGAAGAATGATATTTTTGTTCGTTTTACGTTTAGTTTTATTTTGTGCCCTTGATAAGTACTCCGGTACATACTACATACTGCTACTAGAACTACACACACACAAAAGAAAAGAAAAAAAACACAGCTACTACTACTACTACGTGGATTGGAGTTTTTAAAGGAAGACAAACCACAAAAACAAGTATAGAAAATAACATTGTGTATTCTGCAGCATTATTTGAAACAGTTGTTTTCTTTGAGGGGGTGAGGGTCTGTTGTGCATTGACCTGTTGTGAAATGTCCTTGAATTGCAGTTGTTGTAGTTGGTTGGTCGATGTAGTGTTCTCTTAATAAGCTGAATCGCAGAATCTTCGAAGTGCTACTTCCACCTTTCAATCACCTCACGTCTGTTCGTCAAGAGGCGCCCGACCTTATTCGTGCAAATTTCGACTTGTGGCCGCTCGAAGCCGTTGCAGGATACGTTGAACTTCTGGCCAACTTCTGGCAGAACTTCCGTGTTCCTTGAGCGTTCCCAACTAACATTTTCAGCGCTATAAGCTTCAGTCATTTGCTTTCTGTTGTGTAACCATCGAGTAAAAGCAGTAAACGCGGAATAAAAGGAAAGCTAGTCAAATATAAAGCATAAGCTAATACACGACTGCAAAACAAGCACCATACAGCTACCAAACTCGGTTTTCAGAAATCCATTGCTTGTCACTGGGGCTGCCTTTACTCCACTCTATTCCAACTGCGGGAGTTTTCCCGGAAGATGTGAAAACTTGAACACATCGAATAGGAGAATAGGAGCTGCTACTATACAGTACAATTCGTTTACTGACAAATCCCCAAACCAGCAGCGCTTTAAAGGCCGTTATGCGATTTCATTACGGCTAGAATCTGTAATAAATAAACTGTTGGTTTACCAACACGGCTTGTCGGATGTAAACATTATTGTCAAAACAAACTTTAAGCGGGATATATAGCTACTACACAAATTCTTTACAGCTATCCATCTCTGTGCTGTGAAATTATTTGGGTTGCTTTTATTGCACTTTAATTCAATGCCGGAAGATTCTCCGGAAGATGTGCAAATCGAGTAAGAGTCCCAGCCACTACAACAGCTGCTTTTATACAGTACGTTTTGTAATGTTGCCAAAACACAAAACAGCAGCGCTTCGTAGCCGTTTAAAGAACACTCTTTCAGCTAGAAGCTGTGAAGAAGAATCTGTTGGCGCAATCACACAGCTTGTTCAATGTAAACATTATTGCGTTTGACGTTTCACAAGCTTTTGCAGCAAGTTGAAGTTGGGTAAGGTTTCTTGTGGCACAATTATGAAGCCTTGTCTGGAGTAAAACAAAACGGGCTATTTTCTATGTTATTTATAAATAGCAGTGTGGCAGCGAGGACATCATCGGGACCAGTGGATACGGAGATCGGGAGTTCGATTCCAAATAGCGGCAAGTACTTTAATTATTCAATTTTAAAAGTGATAATTCCAGTTCCACATGTATTGCGTCACGATATCCATAACCTAATTATATTTAAACGTTTAATTTGGGGATGTCGTATAACTATTATTTAACAACTGCGAAAAGGCTGAAAAAGCGCCTTCTCAAGATGTTATTCAGTTAGTGGTTACATAGGAGCCGAGAAAAGAGCTATGACTTGGTGGCATAGAAGCTTCTCGCACAGCATATACATGCTGATTAAGTTCGCCAGATTCATTGGTATAGGGCTTGCATAGAAGCTTCCATCTATATGTACAACACAGTAACTCAGCATCAAGCCGTATTGAGGACGCTTTGTTGACGTTTACATTCACAATAAATGTTAGTTGGGTTCTCAGCAGCGTCTTTATTCTCGAAAGGGACGGATCTACTGTTTTTGCTTCTGCTTGTATCGTTTCACGTTCCACGGCTACTGTTTTCGCTTCTGTTTGTATCTATCCACGTTCTGCCGAGTTCCATGCTGCAGCATTACCAATCAGTTGCACAGCATCAGAAAAACGCGAGCCCTTTACAAAAAAAAATGCAAAACTTATGATTTCCTTGCAAAATTACACTTACTTACCTTACCGGTCAGACTAAGGTCCACCTAGCTCGCTGCGCACCACGTCTTCTTGTACCGGTCGGGTGGCTCTCGAGAACCATTTTAGTCGGGTTGCTATCCGACATTCTGATGACGTGACCCGCCCACTGTTACCTCCCGACTTTCGCGGTGTGGCCGATGGTTGGATCTCTCAGCAGGTGATGCAGCTTCGTCTTCTCCAAGTCCCGTCTTCCATCTGCACTCCGCCGCAGATGGTACGCAATACCTGCCGTTCGAAAAATCCAAGGGCGCGTTGATCCTCTGCACGTAGTGTCCATGTTTCGTGCCCATAGAGGACTACCGGTCTAATCAGCGTTTTGTAGATAGTTCGTGACTTCGTGTGACGGCGAACTTTGTTCGATCGTAGAGTTCTGCGGAATCCCGTGAGCCCAAGTACACGAAATCTTCAACCGCCTTGATTTCATCACCGTCGATAGAAATTCGGGGTGGCGGGCGCGGTGAATCCTCCCTGGAGCCACCATGTACTTTGTCTTTGACACGATAATGACTTATCCGATTCCCCTGGCTTCATTCTTCAATCGGATGTATGTTTCCGCTATCGATAACTCCAAAAGAGCGGTGATCCTCTGCACGTATGATCCATGTTTCGTGCTCATGAAGGACTACCGGTCTAATCAGCGTTTTGTAGATAGCTAACTTCGTGTGACGATGAACTTTGTTCTATCGTAGAGTTCTGCGGAGTCCAAAGTAAGCTCGATTGCCTGCCACAATGCGTCTCTGAATTTCTCTGCTGGTGTCGTTGTCGGCGGTCACCAGTGAGCTCAAGTACACAAATTCTTCAACCGCCTCGATTTCATCACCGTTGATAGAAATCCGAGGTGACGGGCGCGGTGATTCCTCCCTGGAGCCACCATGTACTTTGTCTTCGACACATTAATGACTAATCCGATTCGCCTGACTTTACTCTTTAGTGGGATGTACGTTTCCGCTATCGTCTCAAATTTACGAGCTATAATTGCAATATCCCTCCCCATGGATATTCGATCTTGACGCGATGGGAGGGCACTTTGTGCCCCAATTTATTAATTTCTGATTCAGCCTTAAGATAGATGTGAATCTGGTTTAAGAGCTGAGCAGAGGTGAAAAAATCGGCCGTAAATGCTAATGGGGACCAGAGGAGTATCCGCAGTGAGCCTATCACAATTTCCAAAGCAATGTCATAGTTCAGCTTGCATAGACCCAATATTTTAGGAATTTGCAGTTAGATTTTGAGGAGCATTACGTAAAATTGGGTGTGGGTGGTATCTGCGTTACACTTACTACTCATCAATATTGCTCTAGGAATCTAGAAGACAATTGACGCTAGAAACTGCACTACCAGTTGAGCCTAGACAAAAGTAGCTAGTAATAGGAAACTATGGGCAGGATAACAGTATTAACATGGATTTTTTTCATTATTATTTATACATATCTTCCAAACGGGTGCATAGAATTTGGAACCGTTTGAACAGGAGCTCCTATTTCGAGTGTTAGTAATACCACGTAATACGTTTGTACAGGTCGGACTCAATTGTTCGGAGTCGGGTTCTGAAGCTTCGGAAACGTGTGTCTGGGGAACGAAATGTTGTATGTATAAAGCTAAAATTTTGACATTTTGTCAAGCTAATTTTGATTAGTAGCCAGTAAATATTACAGCTTTGTACATCATTCCGTTTGCCAGATGTGGTTTTAGGAGGCTTCAGAGTTTGAATCCGGATAGTCGAGTCCGACCTGTACTGTATTTTCAGTAATTTTCAACGTAATAGCCATCCGAAAGACCATACGTGTTTTTGATTATCTCCTAGATCTTATTGTGGCATAACGTAACAGGTAGGAATTAGGATATAAAGACGTTAACGACATGCCAGGATTACAACACATTTAATTAAATTGGGATTTGAATTTTCTTGGGTCTAGAAAAGAAGGTTTAGTCTTTGAATATTCATTTTTTTTTTAATTTTTAAATTTAGACAGCTAAAATGATTTCATTGTTTTGTTATTTATTTATTTGCATATTTTTCATCTAAAGATAACCAATCAAACCCTTCTCTTCCCACGACTTTAAACGACTATTTCTTTGCCAAAAAAGCGTTTCCGAAAGAAGCGCTTGAACAAAAAATATTGCAAATTGGCTGAATTTTTCGAAATCAATGAACTTTGTTTTGTTGTAAACCAATAGGTCCTTGATTGTTTATCAATAGTTCTACTATTGAAACAAGTAGTTAGTAGTTGGGTTAAACTTATGAGGTTACAGTCATATTCTAAAAATTATTGCATCATATTTATCTAATTCCGTTTGTCCAGATTTCGTCGAAAATCGATGGTGCTCTCTAGCTAGAACAACCATGGGAAGTGGAGGGTTAAACCCATGTTTCATTGAATTTCGTCGTATTATTTGCATAATTGTGTCAAGTCCACTCCGATTCCTTCCCCCAACCCATACCATTACCCCTCCGATGGTGTTCATGTGGTCCGCACGGACTATTACGGCCATTACCCCTCCTTGATCTTCGGCTTTGGATTGACTTGCGCTCTTATTGCCCCACCAAATGCTGCAAAATGAAAAAGAAAATGAAAAAAATTTACGAGCTATAATTTCAATATCATCAGCGAAACCAAGCAACTGAACGAACTTCATGAAAATCGTCCCACTCGTGTTTATCCCCACTCTCCTTATTACACCTTCTAACGCAATGTTGAACAGCAAGCACGAAAGACCATCACCTTGCCGTAACCCTCTGCGAGATTCGAAGGGACTCGAGAGTGTCCCTGATACTCGAACTACGCACATCACTCGATCCATCGTCGCCTTGATCAATCGTATCAGTTTAACCGGCAATCCGTATTCGTGCCTAATCTGCCATAGCTAGTCTCGATCGATTGTATCACAAGCCGATTTAAAATCGATGAACAAATTATGTGTGGGTGTTCGCGCCCATCGGACGCTCCGGTGGCGAAATTGACCCACTTTCCCATAAACGCTTTGGTGCCCCGTTTTCCCCTATAAGACTGAGCAACGCCACTCCAGCTCCCACAAAAGTAAACACGGCGGCGACAACGATCCCAGTGCGGGACTATAGACACTATAGATTCCATAGACTCGCGAAGGCGAAGACAACTGTAGCCAAACGAACTGTCAGTTCGTGTAGCCAAACGAGCATGACGTCACGATTTCAATAGCGACAATGGATTGCGTGACGTCATATTCGCTCGGTACACTCTAAATTCACGGAAAAACACACTAAAATCGTATTGCTCCAGCGGGGCAGCGCGGACGTCAACCACGAATAGATGAGCCGTAGTCCACATGAATTTGACATGTTTGGGAAATTGACACTTTTGGGCACTCTGACAGATCTGGGATGTGAACGACATTTGCGAATTAGTCATTACCATAAGTTATTACTTAAGTAAAACGTGTAAAACTAGCAAAAGGTTATCAAAATTTTAGCGTGCAATCGTTCGAAATTACACGACAACGCGAAGATAGCAAATAAATCAGTAAGAAATTGTGTAATGCATCGATTTACAGCACAAACAATTTTGGACGTGTTTTTGTTGTGAGCTACGGGGATTTTGGCTTTCTGTCGTCAGTAGCAGTAGGCGTGCAGAATTTGAATTTGAATGTGTAACCCACAGCGACGCCTAAACGCATCACAGTAGGCGTAGTATAGATTTTAAATAAAATTTTCATTCCTAGTTTAACCGTCAACCGAAGTGTAGTTTTCTTTCTACGGCTCTTCCTAAAAGGTTATGGGCCAGGTGAAAAAGTAGGAAAAATCAAAGAAAAGTGAAAATGGCATCGCCGGAAAATGCCGCAGGAGTCCGCGGAATCGGTGACCCCCAAGGAAACCCGAACGCAGTTCAAATTTCGTCAACGCTACCGTGCATCGAACGTTTGGCCGGCCGTGAAAACTGGACCACGTGGAAATTCGCGGTGGAGACATTTTTGGAACTCGAGGACCTTTGGGAAGCAGTGAAGCCGATAGCCAACCCTGACGGAACATTCCCGGCGGTGGACGCACGTAAGGATAGGAAGGCGCGTGCTAAAATAATCCTTCTACTCGACCCCGTCAATTACGTACACGTGAAGGATGCAAAAACGGCCCGCGAGGTATGGGCGAAGCTTGAGGCGGCATTCGAGGACACCGGCCTGACCCGGCGTGTAGGACTCCTCAGGAAGCTCATCACCACCACGTTGGCCGCGAGTGACTCCATCGACACGTACGTAACACAAATCGTTTCAACTGCCCACCAGCTCCGGGGTGTTGGATTCGACATATCGGAAGAATGGGTTGGAACGTTGCTGCTAGCCGGACTGCCGGAGGAGTACAGACCGATGATTATGGCCCTGGAAAGCTCTGGAACGGCGATCACCGGCGACAGCATAAAAACCAAATTACTACAGGAAGTGCAGACGACGAGGGACAAGACAGCGTTTGTTGGCAAAAAGGGCCCGCCGGCGAGAAAACCGCAAAGCGCACACGAGAAGTCAGCCGAGCAGCCGAGGGGACCCAGGTGCAAGCGTTGCAAGAAGTTTGGACACATCGCCCGAGACTGTCAAGCGAACCGAGGGTCAGCTTTCAGTGCAGTTTTGTCGACGAACCACGGTGCAGATTCCACAGCGTGGTATTTCGATTCAGGAGCGTCGGACCATTTTACCAACGACAAAAGCCTTCTGGTGAACGCCAGGGCAGCAAGCGGCACAGTTGTGGCAGCGGATAATGTTGCTATGACCATCGTAGCCACCGGTTTAGCGAAACTGGATGCAAAGTGCTCTCCCGAAAGCCCACCGATAGAAGTGAACGATGTGAAATTCATCCCGTCGATGTCGAATAACCTCCTCTCGGTAAGTCAAATCGTTCGCCGCGGCCACGTGGTGCAATTTTCTGCAAGCGGTGTGAAGGTGATCGATCCGTCAGGCGTCGTCATAGCAACGGGTTGCCACGATGTGGAGAAAGGCCTGTTTCGATTTGATGAGAAAAAGTCGTCGTCGTCGTCGCTGGCATGCACACCAAGTGATATGGCAGTGTGGCACAGAAGAATGGGACATCTGAACATCGGCGGACTAAAGCAGCTGAAAGATGGACTGGTTTCTGGCATCGAGTTCAGCGAGGCAAAATGCGAAAATTGCGTCATCTGTGCGATGGGAAAACAGTCTCGTCTACCGTTTCCGAAGAAGGGACATCGAGCCAGCGAAGTGTTGGAGTTAGTACATTCCGACATCTGTGGACCCATGGAGGAGTCGTCGTTGGGCGGTAGTCGGTACTACATATCCTTTACCGACGATAAGACGAGGCGTATTTCCGTTTATTTCTTGGAGAGGAAATCCGAGACGGAAGTTCTGCAAGCATTCGACCATTTCCGCACTCAGGCTGAGCGTCAAACCGGATGCAAACTGAAGATTCTTCGAACGGACAATGGTAAGGAATACATTAATAAGTCTTTCCAGAAACGCTTGAAGGAACTGGGCATCCGGCACCAGACGTCAACGGAGTATACCCCGCAACAAAACGGTTTAGCGGAACGCGTGAACCGGACAATTGTCGAGAGGGCTCGATGTTTGCTGTTTGAGGCAAATCTACCCAAGGCATTCTGGGCCGAAGCGGTGGCAGCTGCCACATACTTGGTGAACCGTTCTCCGACCAGGGGGCACAAGCAAACGCCGGAAGAAGCTTGGAGTGGCCGCAAGCCGGATCTGGCGCACATCCGTGTGTTCGGTGCCAAGGTCATGGCACACATCCCGAAGCAAAAACGACGCAAATGGGACGCCAAATCGAAGGAATCCGTTCTCGTAGGATTCGACGAAGACACGAAGGCATACCGCCTGTACGATCCTGTGTCCAGGAAGGTCTTCAAATGCCGTGACGTCGTCTTCATCAGTGAGCCGTCTCATGTGCCGTCACCAAGTCCGGCATCTGCTCCACTTAGGAAGTCAACACCAGTACGTACGTTTGTGAAGCTTGACTTCGAAGAACCACCAGGTGAAGTCGTCGTCGTTCAGTCGCCCGAACCAGATGAGCGACCCGATCCGGAAGAGGTTCAGTCCGAAGATGACCAGTCGGACGAGTCCGATGCTTCAAACTACTTTTCGCAAGCAGACACCAGCGAAGGCGATCTTTCGGATGAGGCATCCGGTGACGTGACAATCATTGCGCTCCCCCCGCAAAAATCTTCATATCCACCCGAGTCACAGGTGTTGAGGCGCAGCGGCAGGGAGCGCGTTTTCCCAGGCAAGTATCATGACTTTTATCTTCCGAACAAATGCCTGCCCTCCTACCAATTTTCAGAACAGCATCAGGATCGATCAACCGCCGGTACTTCACGAGTCGCATCGGTTCCCGCTGCGAGCCAGCAGCAAACGCAACAAGGAGCGTCGACCAGCAACTGTCTCGTGAGCAAGGGCTGCGATGACCCCCGCAGTTTCACCGAAGCGTTGCGATCCGCAGACGCTGACCACTGGAGAGCTGCAATGAAGGAAGAATATCGTGAGTTAATGCGAAACAACACATGGGAGCTAGTTGACTTGCCACCCGGCGAGCGTGCAGTGGGCTGCAAGTGGTTGTTCAAAACCAAACAGGACGAAAAAGGAAATTTCAAACGGCATAAAGCGAGGATTGTAGCACAAGGCTTCACGCAGAAGTTTGGTGTCGATTACGACGAAGTTTTCGCGCCCGTGGCGAAGCAAGTCACGTTTCGCGTGCTGCTGACTGTCGCTGCCCGCAACAATTGGGTCGTGAAGCATGTGGATGTCAAGACGGCGTACCTTAATGGAGAGCTGGATGAAGTCATCTATATGCGCCAACCCGAGGGTTTCCATTCCGGAACCGAACGCACCGTTTGTCGTCTGAAGAAGAGCCTATACGGCCTCAAGCAGTCCGCGCGCATATGGAACAAGAAGGTGGATTCCGTATTCAAAGCGATGGGGTTCGTCCAATCGAAAGCCGATCCGTGCCTATACATCAGGAAGAAAGGAGGGGCGTTCACGTACATCCTCATATACGTGGATGACATGATTGTCGTTACACAATCCGAGGAGGAGTTCCGTTCGATTTTGCGGCATCTTGAGGAGGAGTTCGCCATCAAGAACCTTGGCGATGTTCGACATTTCCTGGGGATGCAAGTTGAACGTTGTGAGGATGGATTCAAGCTCAACCAACAGACGTACATCCAGAAGCTTCTCGGAAGGTTCAGCTTAGAGAATGCCAAGCCGGCAAAGACTCCGCTCGACCCAGGCTACTTGCAGCTGAAGGAGGAGGAGCAGGAGCAGCTTCCGAATAACAGCCAATATTTGAGCTTGATCGGAGGATTACTATACGTTGCCCTACATACGCGTCCGGATATTGCGGTGAGCACCACAATCTTGGCGCAAAAGTCCAGTTGTCCAAACCAGCAAGACTGGAACGAAGCCAAACGGGTGCTGAGGTATTTAGGAGCGACAAGTCACTTCAAGCTAGCACTTGGATCTACCTCCGCCGGTCTCTCGATGTATGCTGATGCAGACTGGGCCGGAGATCATCGAGATCGAAAATCGAAATCTGGGCATTTGATCATGTTCGGAGGAGGCGTCATTCAGTGGAGTTCCAGGAAGCAATCGTGTGTGGCCTTAAGCTCTACCGAAGCTGAATTGGTCGCGCTCGCAGAAGGATGCCAGGAACTCATCTGGACGAAGCGTTTGCTGGAGGACGTTGGAGTGTCTTCTTCTGATCCCGTTGTCGTGTACGAAGACAATCAGAGCTGCATAAAATTGGTTGAGAGTGACCGTATGGAGCGCAAAACGAAGCACATCGAAACCAGATTCTACTTCGTTCGTGATCTACAACAACAACGTCAAATTGATTTGCAGTACTGTCCGTCAGAAGAGATGCTCGCCGACCTGTTGACCAAGCCATTACATCGCGTGCGTTTGGAGACCCTCCGAAAACAATTAGGAGTCAATTCAGATCTGCACGAGGAGGAGTGTCGTCAGTAGCAGTAGGCGTGCAGAATTTGAATTTGAATGTGTAACCCACAGCGACGCCTAAACGCATCACAGTAGGCGTAGTATAGATTTTAAATAAAATTTTCATTCCTAGTTTAACCGTCAACCGAAGTGTACACACTTAAATTCAGAAATTGATCTCGGTAAACGGTTTACCGAGAATCCAACAGCTGATATCTCGGTAAAATATTTACTGAATCTCGGTAAAATTTTTACCGAGATTTCGGTAAACCATTACCGAGCCTCGGTGAACTTTGCCGAGATCTCGGTAAAAAGTTGGATTACCGAGATCTCGGCAAAGTTTTAACAACATCTCGGTAAAACTTTTACCGAGATTCAGTAAAAAATATTACCGGATTCTCAGCTGTTGGATTCTCGGCAATCCGTTTGCTGAGGTCGGCGATTTAATTTAAGTGTGTAGTTTTCTTTCTACGGCTCTTCCTAAAACTTTCGCTGCCCCCCTGTATTGCTCAACCATGTCTCCGCGAGTCTATGGAATCTATAGTGTCTATAGTGCGGGACCACTCACCACCGACGATGATGATTGATGATGACAGTTGCGAGCGCGCGCGCCTCATCGCGGCGGCATGTGCAGGCCGCTCGTGAGTGACCGTGAGTTACTTCGTCCAGGCAGTGTAGCCAGATTGGTGAAATGTTCTGGAATGTTTCATACCGGGAATATTGTAGAACATTCTGGATGCCTTCCGGAGTGCTATAAAAGGAGAGCACCACCACCGACCAACAAAAACAGTATCATTCTGACCCGGCTAACGGTCAAGTAGTGTAAGTAAAAGGTGAAGTGTATTTACAAGCGTTGGCGTGGCTTGAACAACGCCAAGTAAAGTGTAAGAAGTGAAAGTGAATAAAGTGTTTTCAAGTGTAACCCCTGCGTTTTCTTTCCGAGGAAAGAAAATCCCCGTTTGAGGCACTGCGGAGCCCCAAACATTTGGTCCTTCGAGCCGGATCAACGGAGGATTCCTGGTACCCCAGGTCTTGCGAGACTCCATTCCGCCAGGAATCCAAGAGCTTCCCGTTTGAGGCACTGCGGCGCCTCAACATTTGGTCCTTCGAGCCGGATCAACGGAGGATTTCTGGTACCCCAGGTCTTGCGAGACTCCATCCCGCCAGGAATCCAAGAGCTACCCGCTTGAGGCACTGCGGCGCCTCAACAGTGGGCACGTTGTATTCGAGGCATTTCTGTAACACCTGGCGGATTGCGAACATCATATCCGTTGTAGAGCGTTCACCCATGAATCCAACCTGATATTACTCTCTTGCAATCGGTGATAGACGACGAGCAAAACGGTGGTGGACATGGAAAGCACTGAGGGATGAACATCTGTTTGTAACCTTGGTTTGTAACTAATGAAGATCGAGTCAAACCAGATGTTTGAGCATTGATCTGTTAGTTGTACTTGATCAAATAAATATTGGGCACTGTATCCTTAACTATCAATCACCAAAGCAGCCCTGGCGTTGCGTATCCGTATTGTATCCGTTGATCTGTCAATCCAGTTCAACCCTGTTCAACCGAACTCCCATCAACAACTCGTTTCGGCACCCATCCGAATCCTCCGAGATCGGAGATGTCCTACACCACCCAGAAAGAATTCTTCAACGTGCCCTTCCGGAACGAGGAACCACGGCTTCCGGAGCGAAAGCGTAGCGATGGCGCCCTCATGACGTACGACCTCTGCACCGACGGCCGTGCGTGGGCCCTGGACAAACAGAAGCGCTCCAACTACATCCTGGACGTGGTCCACAAGGCACGGTTCAAAAAGGCGATGCTTCATGTAAGCTTGAACGGACACTTTTTCAAATCAGGTTTTCTGGAAGTCTTTCCATTTTCGTAATAGCCGGAAGGTCAGTTCGAACTCACCAAGGACTACCTGATCCATCTGGACGTGGACGATCTGGCGGAATACATCCTAAGCCTTCAGGGGGAGATCAAACGGAAGAACGACTCCGTTCAACAGTTGGAGGAATCCCGGAAGACCTTGGATCAACAGCTGGAAGCAGTGCAGGCAAAGTCCGATGAACTGTACGAGCTTCAACAGCAGTCGGCAATGCTGGCTGAGGAACGCAACGATTTCGAGCAACAGCTGGAAGAGCTGGAGATGGTGATTGTGGATCTGAAGGAACGTGCCGATCGGTACAATCTCCTCGCCAAGGAGAACACTCTGCTACGCGATCAGCTGCAAAATCAGCAAATGGAAGCCGCGAACCGGATACGGCTGATCAACGCCGAAGTGGAAGCAAACTACAACCGGATGCGAGCCGAGGACTACGACAAGCTGGAAGCGGAGTTGGTGCTGTTCAAGGCGCAGTACCAAGATCTTCGGCAGCAAAAGCGAGACTTGAAGGAACAACTGCAGCGGGCCGTCGTGCAGCAATCGAAGGTGACCGGCTTGAAGCGACAGTTGGCGCTGGAGCAAGCTCACCGGGAAAGGGTCGAGGATGAGCTGGAACATCTGCTAGTAAGATACATGGTTTGATGCAAGTGGTTCAGGAATACTTACTTGCATCCTGGGCGATTGCCCTCCATCGTCTTGATCTTTTTTCAAGTCAAATTTCTGTCGACTTGCTTGATTTCATCGTTGAGGCTGCGCCGCCATGAGCCTCTAGGTCTGCCTCTGCTGCCATGTCCTGCTGGGTTTCAATCTATCGCTTGCTTGCAGATTTCGTTTCCGCCCCTGCGTAGAGTGTGACCGACCCACCTTCATTTTCGCTCCCGAATTTCTGTCGCTATCGGCTTTTGATTATATCGACGATGGAGTTCCACGTTGGATATCCAATGTTGAGGTCACCATGCACGAATTATATTCCGCAGGCAGTCGTTGAGTATTCTACACTGATACACACCAGGTTTCACTGGCATATAGATTTCGCGTTTGAGTTGAAAATTCGGATTTTGGTGCGTCGACTAATCTGGCTTGTTTTTCCCTCGCCTTTTTGATCCGTGCACCTATGTCGATCTTGGTGCCGACATTTGGCTACTAAGATATTGGATGCTTTCAACATCTCCACTGATTGCCCAACTACCGTAAAGCTAGAAGGGTTGATCGTGTTCACATCCAACGATTTGAACTTGTTGACGTTGATGGTAAGACCTGCCGCTGAGGAGCGATTGACAAGATCAACTGCATAACAGAGCGCCGTTTAGCTAGGAGAGCAACGTCATCAGACAATTCGAAATCATTTGGTTCACGATCAATCGCACCTAATAGGATCTCGTCGATTACGATGAGGAACAGTAGCGATGTACATCCGCCTCACTCCAGTAACGACCCGGATGAGATCGGACAAAACACCGTTATGTGTGCACGAAAACGCCCTGTACTGTGCTTAAATGAGGCCGATGATTTTCTCAGGAACATCCTTGCACCTCAGGGCTTCCCACATGTTTCCGTGATTGAGGCGGTTCAAAGCTTTTTAGTAATCAATGAACACCAGGTAGAGAGACTCTTGGAATTCAATCTTGGAATTCTTCTCCTGTATCCGGTTAAGGATCACTTTGCAGAGGACTTTGCGAACGATACACAGTAACATGATGCCCCGCCAATTATCGCATACAGTCAGGTCACCCTTTTTGGGCACCTTTACTAAGACGTGTTGCATCCAGTCGGCCGGAAATGTCGCGGTTTCCCATTTGTTGCACAATAATTGATGCAGTAATTGTGCAGATACTACGGGGTCAGCTTTGAGCATCTCAGCTGATATGCGATCGACTCCTGGGGCTCTGTTCGACTTCATGGCTGTTTCTATCTCCTGCACTGATGTAACTTCGGTGTTGACACGGGTAATGCGTCGAACTCTTGGCGGATCATGCTGAGGTGTTGATGGCGTGGCCAACACTTGAAAAAGGTTTCCAAAGTGCTCGAGCCAGCGTTTAAACTGGTCAGCGGGTCGGTCAGTACTGTCGAGACGTGTCTTTCACGGGCATCGTTTCATTCATCTTAGTCCCACTAAGGCGACGTAAAACATCGTAGAGGAGACGAATGTCGCCGGAGTTAGCGTCTTTCTCACCTTCATCGGCTAGGAAATCCGCCCACGCTCTTTTGTTCCGCCTACATGAGCGCTTCACTTCCTTCTCGAGAGCCGAATAGAGGTGACGGGTTACGGCTTTGGCTCCTCGTGTTTTCGCTTGCTCTATCGCGGCATTAGCGTTCCTTTGCTCCTCTAACTTCCTCCACGTATCATCTGTGGTCCGCTACTTTCTCCTGATGCGTAGATCACCCAAATTATTCTCGCCGGTGGCGATGAAGGCGTTCTTGATGGCGTTCCCTTGATCTTCTATGCTTCCACCTTCTGGAATATCCGCAGCACGGCTCTCTAGCTCTTCGACGAAGGACCTTTTCAACGCAGCGTCTTCCAGTCGGCGTGTGTTGAACCGGCGCCCGATTTTCTCCTTCTGTCGATGGATCCTAGCTATGCGCAGCCAAATCTCGTACTTCCTTTAGAGTTTACTGTTTTTGGAGCCTTTGCCTATGACTTGTGAACTTGCTATAAGCACTTGAAGCTCGCCTCTGACGGCTAATAGATACGGAGCAGGCACACTAACGAACCAACTCTGATCCTCCTTACTGCGGTCGCCTTGTTGACCTCCCCTATTGGGAGCGTAACTGCCAGGCCTTCTCGCAAGCGGGTTGATGCACGTGGCGCATATGTCTCCCATTTCTACTTAACGGCGGTGGCGAACTCCTCGGCGCTGGTAACCTCGTCCACGTTTTTATACTGAAGAGTCGCCTCCACCGATAGGGCGCTTACCTGCGCCTACTCGTCCAGGACCTCTTAAGCTAGTATCTTATATGACTTGCTTTTTAGCGTCGCCTCCGTCTTCAGCACCAGCAACATCTCTCCTGTCCTCGTGACATCCTTCTTACATCAGCGCCCAGTGACGAGTGCCGGTTTTCACCTCTCATGGTCCTCATCATCTAGGCCTAGGCCTTGAAGCCCTGCGCGTCTGAGCATTTTTCTCAGGTCTTTCATTTTCCACACCTTGATCCAGGGGTTTTTCCCCTGGTGTGGCTTAACAATTGTTCCTAGTCTTCTGAGGGTAGTAACCTCTTTGCGCGCATCGACCACGCTTGCTCTTTGCCCAGAAAAGCGACTTACGGAGTTTCAGCAGGCCCTGTGCAGGCGACTGCTGGTGTACCCGATTAGGTCATGGAGCTGTTCGACGGCTACCAACATCTCTGGTAGCCCACTTCTGTTGCGGTTCAGCGCCCACGTGAGATCTATGCCTCGTCCGCCCTTCCTTCGTCAGTTCACCGTGTGCACCTTCTGACACCTCTTCACTGGAATGTACTCCAGCTTATGTCCTCACCCTTTATGAACGGTTTAATCACTGCTCCCTCTACCTCGCCGCTCGTGTTCTCTTTTGTGTTTGATTTGCACGAATTCACATCTGTTGGATGCTCTGCGAATGAAGGAGTCGTTAATGTTCCTAGTGGTTATCTATACAAGTAGGCAGCCCACCTGAGGTCAGACACAGCCCCTTTTGAGGACTGAGCTCATAGCTAGTCATGAGTGTTAATCTGAACCTGTTTTCCCCCAGTAAGTGGCTTAAGTTGGATACAGACCGAGAATGACCTTTAAGGCCTTGTTACGGTTGCAATTAACATCAGAATAGATCAATCACGGAGCTAAGCTAAGCACTGCTAGTCTTCAAATAAAGTGGTCTTTGGTCTCGTGAAGTAGTGCGATGACGACGGTTTGGGCAACATGGGAAAGAGAGAGGGTGGAAGTCATCGCAGTAATCAACTTCATTTCAGTCGCTCTACGATCAACGGTTTCAAGCAGCACTGGACGAGCGGTCTCTGCCGGCTCTTGAAGACTATAACCGACAGAACACGGAGCGGTGGGTTGAGAACCGTGTGCTCTCAACAGCCGAAGAAGAACCAAGAACGCGAATGTCGTCGTACCAAAGCGAATCGGCCAGACCGGAGACGGCAGTGGTGCAGGTTGTGGAGAGCTGTGATAACTGTGCAACGTTGCAACAACAGCTGGACACACTTCAGCTGGTTCACAGTGAAGAACAGCAAGAACGGGAAAGGGAAAACCAAGCAATGCAGGAACAATACAATTTGCTGAGAAATGATCTGGATTTGGCCGAACAAGCAAAGCACGAGGAGATTAAAAAACGAGAAGAAATACAAAAGCAGCATTTGCCGCAGATCAACGCGGAACAAACGCAAAGCAAGGAACAACCGTCAGCGCTCGCCACCGCAGAGATCGAAGCTCTGAAGAAGACCAACGACGAACTGCAGAAAGAAATAGCACGCTTGTTAGAAGCACGCATTGGAACCCAAGATGTTACGGCAACGGCTGCCGAAAGTCAGGCGGAGATGCTCAAAACTATTGAGAACCTTCGTTTGGAGTTGCAGCATGCCAATGGAGCGGTGAAAGAGAAAGAAGATGCATTCAGGAAAATGGAGATGGAAGTGGAAAAGGCGAGATCGATGCAACAGCTCGGAGCAGCCGAGAGTGCAGCCGTTGCCATGCAAGAAACGGAGCAGCTTAGAAAGAGAAACGAAGAGCTAGAAAACAAGCTTAAGCAGTGTGAAAGCCAGATGGAGGAGCGAAAGCGTGAGGTGAAAGAGCTGAACCGTTGTATTGCTGATGAGAAGCAAGCCAAGGAATCGCTGTTATTGGCGGCTGCCCCCAGTGGCGATCGTGATGATGCTAAAAAGTATGAGGAACAGCAATCGGAGTTGATGAAGACGATAGAGAATCTTCGCTCGGAGTTGCAGATTAGCAATGACATAGTGAAAGAGAAGCAGGATGCCATGAGACAGATGGAGCTGGAAATGCAAACGATACAATCAGCGCAACAGTTGGGAGACGAGGAAACTGCAGCGGCAGCCGTGCAGCAAACACAGCTTATGAGCAGGAAAATAGAAGAACTTGAAGCCAAACTGAAGGAATGTAACACGGTACTTGATGAGCGAAAGCGCAGTGATGTGACTCGGGAAGGCAGCGATGCTGCTGATGATGCGAATCAAGACAAGGACCGCTCAGAGATTTCCGTCGAAGAGTCTGAACCGGAAAAAAGTGCCGAAGGCGACATATTAGATGAGGTAGAAACACCAACGGAGGATGAAGAGTCTACCAAAGGTGGCGAAGAGTATGAAGAAGTCATTGCAGAAGCACAACAGGAGACTGTTACTGCAGTTGAAGTTGCTGAACAACGTGCGAGCTTGAAGTTTGCAACTAATGAAGATGAAGAACTGGCCAAGATGGATCATAAAGGTGATGGCGATGACGAAGCAGCTTCGGTAGGAGATGAAGTTCACGACCAACAAGCGCTCACCGATAGTGATACTGTAACAGGAGAAGAAGGAGATGGGGATCACGACCGAGAAGAGGTGGTTGAACCTGACGACACCGAAGCTATCGAGGATAGTAAGAAGAAAGACTTGCGCGTAGGGGGAACACCGAGTTTAGATAGTCTAAGTCAAGAGCAGAGAACGCTACTGGATCAACATGGGTTCCTGGACGATGATGATATCATCAGACTCGGAACTTCCGATCCAGATAAGACCAGGATGATCGCTTTGAAAATTGTGCATCATGGAATCGGTGTGTTGCTTATCGCCGATTTGCATCATCTACATGGGGAAATCTGTCGAGCGGTTATCGAGAGGTACATAAAACTAGGGGACAACGTGAGAACGGTCGACAGAACCATGTACGAATGTCATGAGATTTTGGATACGGTGAAAAAGATGAGTAACAGTGAGATGAACAGTATGTTGGCAGCACCGGTTACTCAGATCCCAGTCAGGAATCCAATGCTGCTAGATGAAGAAATTCCGGTTCGATTACCAGCGCCCAAGCCGAAATCGCGACCAAAGTCCACTAGTTTTAGCCCAGTGGGTTCAAATAGTATGAAACTGAATCCGAGTTCCAGCCGAGTTCTGGTTGGAGATTACAAGGAAGACCGCAAGGACTTGTTTAAGTCAACTCCCAAGAAACAATGGAAAGCCGTCGGGGAAAATGGCGACATGTGCAGGTAAATTCTCCATTTATGTTATTCGTATTGCTAGAACTTATTTGATCATTCTGTAGAATACGTCCTTGGAGAGCCCCTAAAACCCCAGCTGAAACGATCGTAGCCAGCACGTTGATGGACGGATCTCGCGTCGTTGTACGACAGAAGCGACATTTGTAGTCATCTTTTGTCCTATTGGTGTTTGGTATGTAGAAAACTAAAATTCTAAATTGAACGGATTTTCTCTTGACATTCTTATAAAATTGTTGTATTTTTTGATGTTATAACAATAAACCTATCCAGTTAAACCAAGACTCTTTATAGATACAGTTTGATCAGTTCGTCACTCACCGCCGAAGGTGTCAGAATGCCAAGATCGGTAAATAACAACGTTATGTAAACTGGGGGTGTGTAGTCTACCAATGGATGGGCCTTCGAGATGTCACTTAGACTTGGTTTGGAATACTGAAACATTTAAATCCAAATTAATCAAACCGTGCTGGTCAACCAGAAACAACCCGGTAACTCACCTTGTAATCGTTTGGCAAATCCCGCTGATTGAGTGGGTACAGCCGACTAAATTTGAAACTCTCCACCAGCACATAGACCGGTTTCTTCATTTCGCGGGCGCACATGGCCATCGTAAAGGTTCCCACGCGGTTAATGATCCCGCCACTTTCCACGACGCCTTCGGCGCCCACGAACACCATATCGACCGTTTCCATCACGTATCCCACGGCCGAGTCCAGAATCAGCGTGCATTCGATTCCTTCCGCTTCCAGTTCCGCTAGCATTTGCTCCCTTGTGAAATTAGTAATTTTGCTAAAATTCTTATTTTCCTCACACTAAGTCGATCTTACCCTTGCTTATCGGGGAAGCTCTGCGTGACGAACACCTGGAACCGTTTATTCATCTTGGCCGCCCGTATGAGTGTATCGCGTACGGTTCGGGACCGGGCGTGCGTCAGGATCCGGCTGCCATCGCTGATGAAACTGGTCGCCTGCTTGGCGACCACTTTGCGACTTTCCAGCAGTTTGGCCAGGAAGCTTTTGCCTCGGCCCAGCATGATCTCCCGAACCTCCTGGATGGTTTTGTCGTCAAACTTGGCCAGCGTGATGAAGCGCAGAAACAGTTCGCTGCCGGACACCACAGACGTCATCGGTTTGTCGGTTTCGCGCATCGATTGGACCGCCGCCTGGATGGTCGAGTGCAGCTCCTGAACGGTGTCAACTACAAGAGGGTCGAGGGGAAGATAAAATTAAATAAACTGCAGATCATCACGGAAGCATATTTACATTCGGTTTCCTGCAAAACCCACAGTAGGGTCTTTATGGCCGCTATTCCGGACGACAGACTGTCGTCCTCCTGCAGGATCCGTATGAAGTAGTTTGCCACATCTGTAAAGAAAAGGCAAAGATGATGAAATTTCTTTCGGTTTCCTAAGCTAAATTGCACTCACCAGAGTTCCCGATCGTTTGTTTCATTTTGAAAGTTTCTAATGCTTAAAAAGGTTCAAAAAAAATCGAAATTAGGTACAATTTTTGAAATAAATTCTTGAATATTCGTAAAATTGGTGACCAGCACACGCAAACTTCGCATTCGCACACTTTTTGACAGCTTCAAACATTTTTTTTGTTTGTTCGTGTAAACAAAAACAGAGCACAGTTTTTACTTTCCGTTCGAGGGGACGGACCAGGGATGCCAGGTGAAATTTTCGAATGTCTTCGCAAGGCACGTTGAAATGTCTTCACATGTCTTCACACACCATATTGTGGCTTTGGTATAAAACTAATGTTAAAAATCAAAATTTATGCTATGTTCTCACTGCGCTCTATAATGCGTGATGACCTTAATGATGACATCTTATATCAAGAAAGGCGTTGTAATTCCTCCAAGAGTCTGAAATCCCTTCAAGAGTTTCTTCTGGGATTCCTCCAGTTTTTTTTTGTGATTCCTGACAAAGCTTCATAACAAATTTATTAAGTTCACCGGGAAGTCTCTTCAGACATTCCTACAGAAGTACCTCGGGAATTACTTTCCAAGTTTCCAGATATACTCCTCCAGGAATCTTCGAGAAATTCTCCAGGAGTTTCTCGGGAATTCGTCCATGGCTTCCCCAAGAATACCATGCAAATTCCTTAAGAACCTTCGAAGAATTCTGCAGCATTTGAGGTAGAATTCCTCCAGGATTACGCAGGGAATTTCTCCATGATTTTACTGACAATATTAACATAAATTATTCGAAAATTCCCTCCTGAATTTCCATGAAATTTACTTTGAGTTTCCCAAGAAGTCTTCCAGCAATAATGCATGGTTTCCTCTGGATTTCCCTCGAATAATACAAGGGTTTTCCAAAAATTCCTCAAGAAGTTCCTCGGATTTATTTCTACAAAAAATCCTTCAGAACATCCTCGCGAATTCATCCAGGAATCCCTTGGAAATTTCTCCAAGAGTTTCCACCATCAATTCTTTAGAAATTCCTGCAAAAAATTCCAGGCAATTTCAACAAAAGTCCCAGAGAGTGTAATGTATCTTGGAGCTCTAAGGAAATTCCTTAATGAGTTTCATGGAAATTTCTCCACGAGTCTTAGAGAATTTCTCCAGGAATTTCCCGAAAATCCCTTCATGGATTCCCCAAGAATATTACGGAAATCCCCTTAGAAGCAACCGAAGTATTTCGGCAGTAATTGTGGTAGAGTCCCTCCGGGGTTTCCCAGGGAATTTCTCAACATTTTTTTTTATTAAATACATAAATTATCCGCAAATTTCATCTACAACTTCTACGAAATTTACTTCAGAAGTTTTCCGAATACTCCTTCAGCAATAATGCATAATCCCTCGGGTTAATATCCACACACTAAGATTCTGATTTTCCAGCTCAGTAAATTTTTCACTGAATTCAGTCTTTTTTCCATCTTTTTACTGAGTTCTCAACAGCAGGTTTAACTCGGTACACTCGGTAATCATATTTACCGTTCACCAGTAACGATATTTACCGTGCATCTGTAATTTTTGACAATTCATTTGCAGAGCTCGTTAACTTATTTACAGAGTATCCAGCAAAAGGGATAACCGAGCGTACTGAGTTAAATCTGCTGTTGAGAACTCGGTAAAAAGATGGGAAAAATACCGAGCTGATCTTAGTGTGCAAGAGTTTCTCAAAAAAAAAAATCGGAAATTCTTCCAGAAGATCCTCGGGAATTCATTCTTGAGCACATAAGAAATTCCTCAAAGAGTTCTTCGGGAATTCCTCAAGAAGATAATTGGGAATTTCTGTAGTAGGTTCTCGGATATTCCTTTAGAAGTTCCTCGGGAATTGTTCCAGAAGTGTCTGGGGAATTCTTCAGGAAATTTTCGGGAATTCTTCCACAATTTTTTTTTTAATTCTTCCAGGAGTTTTACGGGAGCTCTTCTAGAAGTATTTCGGGAATTCCTCCAGGAGATCCACGGGAATTCCTAGTAGAAATCCTCGGGAAGATTCCTCCAGGAGTTCTTTGGGAATTCCTCCAGGAGTTCTTCGGGAATTCCTCCAGAAGTTCCTCAGGATTTTTTCCAGAAGTTCCTCGGACTTTCCTCTAGGAGTTCTTCGGGAATTCCGCCATGAGTTCTTCGGAAAATTCTTCCAGGAAATCCACGGGGAGTTTCAGGAGTTTCATGGAAATTTCGCCAAGAGTCCCCGAGAATTTCTTCAGGAATTTCCCAGGAAATTCCCTCCAGAATTTCCATGAAATTTACTTCAGAAGTTCATCAAGAACTCCTCCAGCAATTATGCATGGTTCTCTCCAGGTGTTCCCTAGTATTTTTCGTGGTTTTTCTCAAATAATTCCTAAAGAAGTTTCTCGTATTTATTTCCACGAATTCTACAAAGAAATCCGAAAAATCATCCAGGAGTTCCACGGGTATTCCTCCCGGAATCTCTCGAAATTTCCTCCAGTATATCCTTGGAAATACCTCCAGAAGATCCTCGAGAAATCGTCCTGGAGTTCATCGGAAATTCCTCCAGGAGGTCCTCGGGAATTCATGCAGGAGTTCCTCGAGAATTATTCAAGAAGATCTTCGGGTAATCCTTCAAGAAGATCTTCGGGTAATTCTCCAGAAGATCCTTAGGGATTCCTCCTGGAAATCGGCAGTAGTTCCTCCAGGATTTCCTCAGAATTTCCTCCAGAAATTCCTCGGGAACTCCACTTCAGGAATTCCTCCATAAGTTTCCAAAAATTCCTCCAGGAGTTCCTCAGAAATTTCGTCAGGAGTAACTGGAGGTATCCATAGGAACATCCAGTTGAACTTCTGATAAACTCCTGAAAGTCCTCCTCCGTGGAAGTTTCCCCGAGAAAATGCTAGAGGGATTCTCGAGGATCTCCTGGAGAAATTCCTAAGGAGCTCTTGGAGAAATTCCCAAGGAGCTCTTGGAGAAATTCCCAAGGATATTCTTTAGGAATTCTCGAGAAACTCCTGGAGGTCTATCCGTGAATCTTCTGGAGAGATTCCCATAGAACTCCTGGAAGAAATCGCGAGGAACTCGTGGAGAATTCCCTAGGTACTCCTGGAGGAATTCCCGAGTATTTTGTAAAGGAGATCTTAGAGGAATTCCCAGGTAATCTCTGAAGGAATTCCCGAAGAACTTCGGAAGAAATTCTCGGCAAACTCCTGAAGCAATTCCTGAGTAACTCCTGGAGGATTTTTTGGGATATTTATGGAAGAATTCCCGAGGAACTCCTGAAAGAATTCCTGAGGAACTCCGGGAAGAATTTCAATGAACCCCTAGAGGAATTCCTGAGGAACTCCTAAAGGAGTTTTCGACGAACTTCTGAAGGGGTTCCTGTGGATCTCCTTGAGGAATTCCTGAAGAACTCCTAGAGAAATTCCCGAGGAACTCCTAGGAGGAATTTTCTAGAGGGACTTCTAGAGGTATAGCCGAGAATCTCTTGAAGAGGTTCCCGAGGAACTCCTGGAAGAATCTCCATGGAACTAGTGGAGAAATTCTTGAGGAACTCCTGGAAGAAGAACTCCTGGATGAATTCTTGAGAAACTCCTGGAGGAATTCCAGAGGAACTCCTGGAAGAATACCTTAGGAACTCCTGGATGAATTCTTGAGAAACTCCTGGATGAATTCTTGAGAAACTCCTGGAGAAATTCTTGAGGAACTCCTAGAGGAATTCCCGAGGAGCTCCTGGAGAAATTCTCGAGAAGCTTCTGGAGGAATTGCTCGGAATACATGGAGCAATTCCCGAGGAACTCCTGAAGAAGTTCTCGGTAAACTCCTGGAGGAATTCCCGAGGAATTCATGGAGGAATTTGCGAGGAGCTCCTAGAGGAATTTGCAAGGAACCCCTGAGGTACTCCTGGAAGAATTCCCGAAGAACTTCTGGAGCAATTCCCAATGAACTCCAGGAGGAATTCCCGAGGAACTTTTCCTCCTTCCGAGGAATACATGGAGGAATTTCCTAGGAACTACTAGAGGAGTTCCCAAGGCAAATTCTCGGCAAACTCCTGGAGAAATTCCCGAGAATCTGTAGGAATCTGTAAGTTTTTATCAACAAAAATTGAAACGCATTTCAACTGAAATTGTTCCAAGATTTGAATTATTGGGGTGGATCAAAAATATCAATACTATTTTTAAGCTTTCAAAAGTCTTCAAAAGTCTTCACATTATTTGAAATGTCTTCAATATGTCTTCACAAAAATAAATGTCTTCACAGAAGTTCAAATGTCTTCACATTGAAGACATGTCTTCACATCTGGCATCCCTGGGACGGACACAAAACTGTGCAAATCTCTTGATAATCAGCAAAGGCCTTTTTGAATGCAAGATATTTAGGTGTGTTCACTCTTTCTGCTCGAATTTGGCTGAAACCACCAAACAAATTACTCTCGAGCTTGTTTTTGGCGTTCATTAAATAGTGAAAATAGTGAAATCCATTTGTATGGAGACTTTGGCCACAAACAAACAGACGTCTCCAAGTCTCCAGGACATCTTCGAACGATTTCGTTACCGCAGTGCAAGAATGAGCAATCTCGTCTCGCGAGTCGCGACTTCAAGCGCCTCGACTAATACATAAACGCTCCCCAACTATCGGGTTCAAATAGCACCAGCACCGACGTCGGTGGCACCAGATCGAAAACAGATTCCTGGATATTTTTTTATAAATTCGAAGAGGGCTAGGAAGAAACCAACGACTTCAGCACTGCAATGACCATGGCAACGCCTCTGAATTAGAGCCGAAGTACGCCCCCAAACCAAATCATGGGGGAAACGCCGAACCGAATTGATCTAAGGGGCCGTTCATAAACCACGTAGACTTTTTGGGGGGAGGGGGGGGGGGGGTGTTTGGCCAAAGTCTACGCTCCATACAAATTTTCAAATTGTTGTATGGACAAAAGTCTACGAGGGGGGAGGGGGGTCTGAGATTGCCAAATTTTGGTCTACGTGGTTTATAAACAGCCCCTAATGTCCAAAACATACTCAGATCATCCTCAGAGAAATGTTCGAATCCACCGAAGGAGTCGTCCCACACCAGAACGACCGAAGTCCAATGCGCTCATCACTTCCAAAGACCTCGATGCGCCTATCAGTATCTCGATAGATGTAGATTATAGACAAGTTAATATATAGTTTTATTATTTTTGTGACTTTGGAGGAGATCGAAGTAAGCATCGTCGCGATCGGACGTGTTTTGTTTTGCTTGACACGATTTTTTCGCGTTCTTGTCCTGTTAGGTTCCCGTGATACTTTCACCGATGCTTCATCATCCGGAGTGATTTTCGTAGTCCTCAGGACTGGGTGCTGCAGGTTTCGTGAACAGTAGTGTTTTTGGTGTAGAGTTCGTTTTGGCCAGTTCGTTTATGGTGGTTTTCAAACACTAGCTAGCTAGCTAGCTATCCGAAAGAGAAAAAGAAGTGTATCTTCACCGCACGCCGTTGGTGAACCGTTTGGTGCTATGCCACCCAGACATTGACTTCGAATAAAGTATATCGTGAGTTTGGTAGTAAAAAATGATCCACAGACTTTTGTGTTGGATGTTGGGTCAATTATGAAATGATGGGGTGTGCTTTTGGAGATTTCAATAGATTTAGTGCAAAGATGCTATGCGCGAGTTTTGTATTGGCCAGATCGCATGCGTCCTCTCATAGTGACGTATCCACGTGCATCACTTGACAAGGAGTTATAGATGGTTCCGGTTACACAGCGCAACATTTTTTTGTCTCAAGAGCAAACTTATGTGTCTCCGAAGGATTTTGGTCCGCTGAATCCGAATCCGGGCTCAGATTTGCTGTAACACGTCATAATTTTGAGCTATACCTCAATTTATAGGGCAAAATATGCGATTTATGGCTTTTTTGACTGCAAGCCATTAAGCTTGTGTTACCGAACGGTAACTTAGTGCTTATGGTGGGGGAATGTAGGGAAACGATTGTATAGTTACTCCAACGGTCGATTCGAAGAGTGGGCGTCGTGCGTATCAACTCAATGCGCGCCGCGTTACGCCAACGCGCAATTAAGAGGTGGTGAGTTCCCAGCAGCCGCCTGAAGCATGCGGCGATGGGGGCGGAAAGACAGAGCGTTGAGAGAAAGCCGAAGAGAACATCTGGCGATGGGTCTGCGAGGTGTCGACAAAAAGTGTTCGGAGGGAGTGAATCGCGACTCGTGCTTGGAGGAAGAAGTGCCAGCTTTTGTATATCGGAGTTACCCAGTTTGGACCTCCGATTTGGACAAGTATTGCAGCCTCGTGGGAAATAAGTGCATCTTGTGCTGTGGACGCAGCAGCCGCTAGCCCAAGGCAGCCCGCCGGCCCTGGCGGACGTTTCTTCGCTGCTCACCTTATCGTCTACCCGTTTGTCCGGTCAGAATACCACGACCACCGGACTGTGAGAAGCACCTCCGAGTCGGACGACACGCTGAGATCACGTGGGCAGTTATTTTGCCGAACCGCTACGGCCTGCCGGCCGCGCCGCTCCTCGGCCAATCGTTGATCACCTCGCCAAACCGCCGGATCGACCCCGGTTCCCGGTCGATCGTCCGATCACCTCCGCCTGGCACCTCAAGCCTGTTCCGCCCGGCACACGAAGATTTCACCAACGCGCCTTCGGGGAAACCTAGGACGAGATTCACCCTCAAACCAAGCTACCAACCCCCCCCCCCCCCTTGGTGTTCACCTGGCCGCCTCCGGGGACCCTAACGACGGCCCTATTAGCATCAGCTGGACGCCCGCATCACCGGCGGCGCAGAAGAACGGCGCACTCCGGTCGCCTACCCTGTACCGCTCTACGGTAAACGTAAACCGGCCGGCGACACGATGGACGAGATCCGTGTTCCGTCGCTCCACCAGCCACTGCGCGACGCCTTCTTCAGAAGCCAATAAATCTGTAAGTAATTTGAATCACTTTTTAGGTCAAACCCCACCGAAAACTTCCCCATCCGAAACGCCCTGGGACCCGGGAGTCAAAAGAGGCCTTGAGTGCCCACCCCGAAGCGGCCGCGGCTCAGACCAGCTGCTTGGGGCTTAGGCACGGCTCCTTCTGGGCCGGCGCGATCGACTCCCGGGGTCAATAGTTGTTTCACTTGGAAATATATTTTTTAAGCAAACAAAAGGTTAATTGGTCAATTATCATCTAAATTAACGACTCATGCAAAATATTTCGTTTTACCTAATCAAATTTGATAGATTTAAGCATTTTATGTTAGTATGAAAACTTGCATGCAACTTTTGGAGGATGAGTTGTATGGGGAATATCGTACCTAACATAAATCGCTAAAAACTATCAAATTCGATTTGGTAAAACCACAGATAACAGACGTTTATGCTTATATTGGCAATGTGTGTAAAAATGCTCAACAGCCATTTTGTATGTAACGAGCAGCTGAAACTCATGTGGAAATCATTTAGAGATGGCGCAGTGATCGATAGTCAGTGATCGCTTTCAAGATTGCATGCACTACGCAATTTTACATTCAAGATTGTATTCGATCTTGAATGAAAGTGGAACTTTGAACTATTCCTGCATTCAAGTTAGATGTAATGTCGCAATCAGTTGAGTAGATGGCGGTAGTGAGCCAACGTATATCGTTTTGAACATTTACACAGGATTCTGCGAAAAATTTGTACTAGCATAAACATCTGTTATCTGTGGTAAAACGAAATATTTTGCATGAGTCGTTAATTTAGATGATAATTGACCAATTAACCTTTTGATTGATTAAATAAAATATTTCCATGCTTAATAACTTGTAGTCAAAAAAGCCCAAAATCACATATTTTGCCCTATAAATTGAGGTATGGCTCAAAATTGTGACGTGTTGGAGCAAATCTGAGCCCAGATTCGGATTCAGCGGCCCAAAATCCTTCGGAGACACATAAGTTTGCTCTTGAGACAGACAAAAAGTAAATGTTTGTTACGCTGTGTTATCAACATTGGACCACGAGACGTCGGAAGTTTCATTCCTCAAGCGGATCCACGGATGAATTAACAAAATTCGGTGAGAACGTTTCATACTTTATTTTTCATTTTAACATCCATTTATACCATTGAATACCTATTTCATATATGTATCTGAATCTCGGAGCGTTTGGTACGGTATGTCCACGCATCCTTCCTCCCCTGTAGATTCGAGAAGTGATTTGAATTAAATGTTCATAAAATCGAATCATTTCAAAGAATCATCTTTGCGGTAAACGCTGCGCAGTAGGCCTGGCCGCTCATCAATATTGACAAGAAAAATAATTGGGAGTAATCTACCCGGATAAAAACTAACCATAGGGTGTTTGGTGAAAACCATTCATGCACCATACAGTGTACCAGCTACAATAATGTATATTGTAATGAAATGGTTCACTAAAAGCTTCGCACATTGTAGCTACTATACATTTACATTCGATTTTTATGTAACAAAATATTATACTGTTTTTCTTACGTTTGAACCATTCACTTTTCCGAAACATTTTTCCGTGCATTATTAATTATTTATTCAGTTTTAGATTTTTTCCGTGCTTTGTTTTGTTGATGTTTGTGACTTTTTTGATGCAAAGGAAAGGAAAGAAAAAAAGTGAATAAGTTGAAACATCAATTTAAAAGTAAAAAGAAAATCGCGTTAAATACTGTTCCTTTGAATTCCACTAAGAATCAAAGGAACAGTACTTAACGCGATTTTTTTTTTACTTACGGATATTCCCCTAACAAGCCCAGGTTAATCATCATCATTAATTTAAAGTCAATAAAATGTTTAAATAAGTAGTAAACCAGATCTCTTAAGAACTGCAGATCCAAGAGATATGGTGGACTAGGTATGTAGAGTGCGATGAGAGGAATACGATTGACGTACTTTATCGTAGAGCCATCTTTAACATATGGACTGGACTGAATACTGAAAGAAATTCTAATATAGGTTCGTCTGTGGGTTCGCTTTTTAACCTAACTTATACTTGAATCGAACTTGACAGTTTTCTCATGAGTTGTTATGTATTTCCCCGTGTATTTCAAACTTTAGTCAAACTGGAGCCTCAATATTGCAAAAACGGTTAAGCACGCTGTAATGATACTTATGTACCTCGTCACCCACTTCATGCAACTACATTAGTGGTCTAATAATACTTAGCGCGCTCGGCATAGTTCCATCATGCCGCTCAAAGTGTTGCCACAAATAATGCTTAGTTTGCGAAATCCAGTTATCTGGCTGGTGGGGCATGGGAGCCTAAGCTTCAACTGTTAATGCAATCAGAGACTACTCAGACCTCGACTCAGACTTAGACGTGGGCGATCCAATATGAAGGGTTATCCAAAACGCTCTGGAGAATTCCCAAAGCGCATTCTCATAATGCTAGTAAGCCTAAGATGCCATTAACAGGAGGAAAATGACAAGATAATATAACATTATATGGTTTATGTAATGTAAACCAATACAACATAACAAAAGAGAACCATTCCAAAACCATTTAATTAAATGTATAACCAGTAGTGAAACTACAATTAAAAACAATATATTTACGGTACATTTTATTGTTTGAAACCATATGTGTACCATACAATGTACGGTTTATTAAAACCCACATATCAGTATTTATAACAATTCATTTACAATATAATGTATGGTTTTGCAAAAAAATATATATGGAGAAAAATATTTTTTTATATTGTTACGATACTTAACCACCCGTATAGTATATTGTAAAAATCTTATTTACAATATACTGTATTGGGTTCTACATTACATTTTATTGTTTTTGTATTTTTACTTTTACAGTGGTGTCTATTGTAAAAATATGGTTTTAAATAGTACTGTTACAATACAACGTTCGGTTTTTCTACTGTATTTTTTATTCGGGTAACCTGATTGTTTTCCAGGATGCTTTCTTGTACTGGCTGCGCATGTGTTAGATTAGATTAGAGCATGAGCATGAGCATGAGCTCGCATGAGCATAGATGACCGCACAATTCGTAGTTGCTACTCCGTGATTGACCAGAGCAATCGAAATTGCACAAGGAACCAATGAATAGGGCTTGGGACTAGCTTACTATTCTCAATGTACACAGGTCGAGAGCTCTCAACTTTAATAAGGTCAATAACGGCGCCGGCCACGTCCTTACGGTCATCGAGGATGGAAGGGAATGTTAGTAAGACAAACGTTGTTATAAAGACCGCGACTCGCTGCATCTCCACGTTTGTCTCAGGAAGGATTTTTTTTTGTTAGTAGGGTAAGCAGGGTAAGGTACATTGTCAGTCCGGGAGTCACCTATGGTTGGTGATATGATTTTACAATGGATCAATATACACAAACCGCCGTTAACAACTGACCACTTTTCGACGCAAGAACTAGCCAAAAAGAAAATTCTATCGCGCGTCTCCACTCCACTAGGGAGCAGAAACCTTTAGTCTATTCCACACAGAAATACACTGAACGCGACTCACTTGTCGGCGCCCGGATTTTTTCTCGACCGGCGAACCCGAACTAACATTTTTCACTCTTTTGTGTAAATGCAAAAAATGAAAGAAAATATTTATTATCAACTAAAAGTGTATTGGAAACTTGCGCCGATGGGAAGCGAAAAATTTGGAACCGACTCGAACTACGGCGCGCGCACACTCGTCCCGTCGTCGGAGCCCCGCAGAGAGAAGAGAAAAAAAATCGCAAAAATCTAGCAAAGCCAGCGCGCGAAGCTTTGCTGCTGCCGAACTACCGCACACTACTGACTGCTTGGCGTCCCGTCGTCAGAGCCCCGCAGAGAAGAAAAAAAAACGCAAAAATCTAGCAAAGCCAGCGCGCGAAGCTTTGCTGCTGCCGAACTACCGCACACTACCCGCATGTGTTAGATTAGATTAGATTAGATTAAGTAGTTTTATTATTTTTGTGACTTTGTGATAATATTTTTAGCGAAACATCATATAATTTAAACCAGATTTAAACGAAAAACGTTGTGCTTTATTCTTCGTTTGGTGGTAGCGTTTCCGCGCCTGGTCGACCGCGCTTGAATTCTTTATCAAAGTTCAAGTCCAGGTGAGTCCAGCAGCTTGGTTGCGTTTCGAACCAACTCGCACATTCCTCCGCCATCGATTTCCTCTTACTGGATCGACCGCGTCGTAGTTCCCCTTTTCTGGAGTTTTCTTTAACCGACTCTTGATCGTGACGGTTTTCCGAAAGTGAGTTCATGTCGACTGTACATAGTTTGTTCCGGTGAAAATCGGACGCCACAACTGGTTCATTCATCGTCGCTAACTACCGAAATGTGGATGTTGGAAAGGAATTTGCTTTGGGTTACGACTGTCTCCACCACAACTACGTCGTTGTGATCCAAGATTGCCGATCCTTCCGCTGCTGGTATCGATCTCAGCCTGCCGAATACGGATATGAAAAAAGTCAGGTCAGCATATCATATCGAATCATTGC
Source organism: Aedes albopictus (assembly GCF_035046485.1). NCBI lineage: Eukaryota > Metazoa > Arthropoda > Insecta > Diptera > Culicidae > Aedes > Aedes albopictus. Next base: position 323,860,415 of record NC_085136.1, on the reverse strand, counting down.
AATCAAATTGAATATTACCTTCTCTATTCTTCATGCCACCGTTGCACTTTGTGTTCTTTCGCCCTTCGCCTTCACCGAGAAAAAAAATGTTCCCCGATCAAATTCGTCTTTTCCACTGCGATGACAGAGACTGGTGCCAACAAATTACTGGCTCTGGCCACGAGCTCTTCTTCAACTATGATTTCTCCTCTGGAACACTGCACGACGATGGCCACATAAGTACTGCAGGAATTCACTTTGTTGGAGAACGCAAATGGTTCCTCGTTTCGCCACTTGTTCATCGCCCATGACCATTTTATCTTAGAATTGGTCGGCGTTCAGTCAGAGTGGACTACGCGATTTTTCGGACAGGTAAAGATGAGTTGAAGAATTCGTTAAACCTGAACTTTTCGACGTTATTTTGATGCAGATGTTTCATTGCATAAAAAAATATTAATATTTCTGAAAATAATGCCAGAGATTTGAAATTTCAAGTGCTTGCAGGACATTTTCTCGAAATCATTGAAAAACAGATGATCCGGTCTGACTTAACGCCGACCAATTGTTCTCCGTAAAAGTTGGCGACGTTCCGGCCAGTTCGAGATCGCTGGCTCAGCTCACCAAATCTTGCCAGATTCAACCGGAAATAGGTGAATCTGGAACAATTCCTTCCTTCCAATCCAGCAACAGTTGGTTGTACTCAGTTGAAAGCAATGACAATCAAAACAGTGTTGGAAAAACACTAAAAATTGACGTCTCGCAGAGATATGTCAAAGTCGCTGTCAAACACATAGAAACACCCAAAAGTACCCAAAAACACCCGAGGAACACCGTTCGACACAATGGATCATTGAAGGCAACTTTTTCGCTACTCACCGCATCAAAACAAAAGCGCCACCGTATATGGACTGTAACACAGTGACAGCAGTCGAGTTACGTCAAACACACAAGGCTACGGTGGTGCTATCTGTTATTTTCATAGCGGCCGTTTAAGTTATTTTAGTGATCCATTTGAGGTGTCAGAGTTTCCAACCCCTTGAATGTGAATTATTGTTCGTACAGTTGAAAATCGGAATTTTTGACACGCGAAAATCAATTTTTCTCCTAAACCGTGTGTCGGACGTACGTCGGGCATAGTGCGCTGGATAGAGGACCAGGTCCGCTGTCCAGCGCACTATGTCCGACGTTAGGATTCCCGTACGGATTTGGAGAAAAAGCGATTGTCGCGTGTGGGAAATCTTCGAGTTTCAACCGCGACGACAATATTTTTATTTAACCTTTCAGGACGCGCGCCATCAAGCAACCGAAACTGCACCGCGCTCGCGTTGTGAACGACGAGCGAGCTTTTTTGGTGGTGTTGTACTTTTTACAACAGCGCGCGTCCTGAAGGGTTAAGTTTTGAATGTATTGTGGTATTAATGTACCTAATTTTGTTGTGTATTTTCAATTCAGTAACGTACACTGAATCGCCCCTCCATTTCCATATTCTGAATCTATAGAGTACATGTCAAACCGTTCCGAACGGAGATTCTTGAAAGTTCTTGACCGATTCCTGAAAAAAAAAATCCTTCTGAACTGCAAACTGCCCTTAAAGACCCATCTCACGCACACACACTCGCAAAAGGCCTTTTCAGCAGCGCGTCATCGTCGTCGTCGTCGCTGTCATCATCAGTGCGCCGCGAAGAAGAAGACACGCGAAGAACCAAGAAAAGGGCGCAGAGTAAAAAACAAAAATGGCCTCGCATGGTATTTGTTTTGTTCGGAACCAGCAGCACTAGTTTTTCGATTCCCGGTGAAACGGTCGAACTTCCGCGGTTCTATTTTTCGTCAAACCCACCGGCCGGACATGCCCCATCGGGCGGTGATATTTGTTGGTCGTTTTTCGCTACGTTGGTAGGTGATTTTCCGCGCGTTTCCGATCGGGGCGGCGCGCGTGCAATAGGTAACTCGACTTTGTGGTGCGTCTGCCTGGGAGTGTTTTTTTTTGTGGTGTTTGTTTTGTGTCCACCCGCGGAATACGGCGATGGATTCCGGAATTTTGTTGGTTCCAAAGCTGGAACCACATTCGGACGGCGTTGTGAATAGTGCTTTGGGTGGATCGCTTTCCAAGGTGACGATTGTTGCAAAAGAGGTGGATGTGGGGGAGGTAGCATACCGTGGAAGAATGGGGTGCGGTGGGAATAAACAAAAACACAAATCCGGTCGAGGTAAGTGCGTCGATTGTTTGTTGTGGATTGAGTCGTTATATTGAGCTTTCTTCCAGATGGTGAGTTGATTCTAGTGATGGAGCCGCAAAATCCTTCCCCGACCAAGTATTTCGACAAGGATGGACGGCCTCTGAAGAAGGAACTAGTTGAGAATGAGCTGTTGAAGGCGCTGCCAGGGGGGAAGTCTTTATCGAAAAAGCGATCCAAACTGACAATAACCTGCCACAAGTGTTCCAAGCTGTTCGAAACGAAGATTGAGTTTGAATTCCACTACCGGAAGAGCTACAACCAGGAGCCAGTTTACTGCTGCACAACGTGTGATAAACAAATAAACCAGTACAAAGCCTACCGGCTGCATATTTACCGGCACTTGAACAGTGCCACCCAACGGTATACATGTGGAACTTGCGCCAAAGTGTTCCACCAGAAATCGGATCTCAACCGGCATGAAAGTGTGCACGAGAGCCAAAGCGCTGTCAAAGCATCGGTTCCGAGAACCGAACCAGACCGGATAGCGCCGGCGGTGGCGGCCACGGCAAATGGCAAAATAGCATGCGACCGGTGCGAGGCCGTTTTCGCCAATCAAGCTGAGATACGCATCCACGTGAAGAAGGTCCATCCGATCCCCAAACAAATGATCGAATGTCCAGACTGCGGCAAGTTTCTGTCGGCCGGTAGCCTGTACTCGCACCGGAAGATTCACTCGGACGGGCCCAAGTTTACCTGTGAGGATTGTGATAAGTCGTTTGTGCAGAAGATCAATTTCATCCACCACCGGAAGAAACATCTACCGAACGACGAGCGACCGTTCCCTTGTGCGGAATGTGGGAAGGCGTTTTTCGAAAAGTCGCACCTGCAGAGGCATCAGTTCTTCCACTCCGAGGAGCGTCCATACAAGTGCGACCTTTGTGGCAAGTGCTACAAAACCGAGCGTTGTTTGAAGGTAAGAGTCGCGTGTTCTGAAAATTATGTATTGGGGAAGGCGGGAACTCATTATGAACTCATTATAGGTCCACTCGGCAGTTCACAACGCAGATCGCCCTTTCGTGTGCACCGAGTGCAACAAAGGCTTCCTGAGCAGTTCGAAACTCCGCCAGCACAGTAACATCCACTCCGGGTTGCGTCCCTTCAAGTGCAAGTACTGTTCCCGGGATTTCACCAACTTCCCCAATTGGCTGAAGCACATCCGCCGGCGGCATAAGGTCGATCATCGCACCGGGGAAAAACTGGACAGCGTTCCCAAGTTCATGACCAAGAAAAAGGACAAAGTGGATAAGAAGGAAGCTGCTGTAGCAAAGAAGGAAGTCCTCCAACCTCCCAAGCAAACACCTCAGCTGTCCATCAAGGAGGAAAGTCTTCCCTTCGTCGGCGAAAACTCCAACATTGATCTCAACCTGGTCTCCAAGGACGACCTGCTGCAGCCTCTCAAGATGGAAGAGATGGAGGACATCTTTATGGAGCTTCCCGGAGGGGGCATTTCCGCCATAGTGGTTGAGGATGAAGACGCCCAGCATGCGGTGGAGCGACCAATAGTTGCCACCACGGCCTCGTCCGTCAGCACCAGTGAACCTCCTACCGAGGAGGATGAATCGGAACCGCTCGGACCGACGGAATCGGATTTTGTCGATCCACCTCCGCTGGGTCTGTCCGAGGACGACAGCGAGCTGTTCCAGTTTGGTTACGTACAACCTGAATTTGATTGTGATTTTAGCATTAAGAACGAGTTTTCTCTAAGGAGAGAAGCTGTGAATGTGATTCGGGAGATTGGTGAGTTTTAGAAGGCTGTTTTGCATTATCAACTAATATGACATGTCATCTCTTATTTCTTTTCCTCAATAAAACAGATTCAACTAGTATTGGCGATGCTTTTGTCGGCTCGGCTTCGACATCGTCGGTGGCCCTGCCGGCTGCTACCGGTGCCCTGGTGTACGACATCAACGCCGAGTTGCCCATTTTCCCAACATTGATCTCAATCTGCGGGGACGAGCAGTTTCGGCTCATCAATCCGAACTTCATCCATCTGCCTCAGTTGCGAAGGAACAGCGGTTCCAGTGGTAGCAACAGCGTGGCTTCCGGCAACGGTGGACCCAGTGGAAGTGGACTAAAGTAAGTTCGGACAACATTTCATTTTCTTATGTTTATTAATAGCTTTATTTTTATTTCTTTCAGGGTGGAATTACCGTAAGTAAAACCCGATCTTCATACAACCGATAACAATATTTTTCTACGCAAACATTTTTAAGTTTCGACTAAATGATAAGAACCCATACACATTACATTAATACCCCCTGAGGGGTCTATCTATAAACATTAGTGAAGTAAAAAAAACGGAGAGATCTCGGCGCGAAGGAAGCATGCAAGCTCCTTCGACAGAAACAGTTGGGCTAGTGACTAGACAGGACGAAATTTTGTGGTGATTTATTCTTAGTAGTAGCGTTGTAAGCATAAGGTTACTTTTGAACAATTGGCGTTGTTGGCCGGACGGAAGATCACTGTGCTCTTAACACGGGATCAGTTCGCGAACGCCGATGTCGGTATCGAATCAGCAGAAAGTATTGATACCGCTAACAATAATATATAAGCGCAGATTATAGAGGCAAACAGGAAAATGATGATACAAAGCGTAACTCAGAGCCTACAAAAGACTGTTTTTGTAATAAACACAAACAAGCTGAAAGCTGTAATGTAAGGAAAGAAAAGCTTGTTTTGCCTGGTAGAAAGATTGAGAAATTCCGGTATCAGCTAGATCTTAGGAGGAGCAATACTCAGTTGTAAATGATACCAATACTGAGTCGAAGGCTTCTTTCCAAAAATAAAATAAAACGGGTACAATGATATATATTGCCCTTTACTGGCATTTACCAGATTTGCTGGTATGTTCGAAACATACATACTGGGAAAACTTGTAAATTGAAGGCACGAAATGTTACTAATTGACAAATTGAGAGATAGAAATTGTGAAAAAAATGCGTTCTGGTAGGATTTGAACCCACGAATCAGAATCCTCTCAGGATTCGAGTGAGAATCCTCTCTGGATCGAAGTCAAAATTCTTTCAGAATTCGCGTTAGAATCCTCTCAGGATGCGAATTATAATCCTCAGACTCGAGTCAGAATCTTCTAAGCATTTGAGTCGAAATCCTCTCAGGATTTGAGTCACATTCTTCTCAAGATTCTCAAGAGTCAAAATCCACTTTCGTCCTTCTGGAGAACCTCTGAAGAGTTCTGCAGAGGCTTCAAAAGCATCTGTAGAGGCTTAGAAGACCTAATGCAAAAGCTTTGAAGTACTTCTGTAGAGTCTTGTACATACTATGGAAAGATTTTGTGGTGTCCCTGAAGAGCTTCTAAATAACTTTTGTAGAGGCTTCGAAAAGTTCAGTAGAAACCCAAAACAGTTTATTTAGAAGATTTAAAACATGACTTTTAAAAGCTGCTGCATTGACTTTGAAAAGCTTCTATATAGTGTCTAAAGAGCAGCAAATATTGAGACTCTTGAGGTTCTGCAAAGACTTTCTAGAGCCTTGTAGAGATTTTGATTAGCTTTTGTAAAGACCTTAAACAGCTTCTGTATAGCTTCTTCGTGATTTCTAAGTAGCTTTGAATAGCTTCTGTTCATGCTCTGATCAGAAGTGCTACTGTAGGAACTTTGCCTTTTTCCAGTAGCTTTGAGTCACTTATGTAGCGGTTTTGAAAAGCTTCTGCTAAAGTTCTTAAGTGCTATTTGGAAGCCACTGAGGACTTCTCTAGAGGTCTTGCAGAGGTAGAGGTCTGTAGAGACTTTGAAAAGCTTCTATGGAAGATGTGAAGTGCTTCTGAGGTATTTTGATGTGACTATGAAAAGATTCAACCAATCATTTCAAGAGCTTCTGCAGAGTCTTTGAATTGTTCTGCAGAAACGCAGAACAGCTTCTGTTCAATGAGTTAATTTGACTTTGGATTTGAGGCTCTGAAAAGGATCTGTTAATGCTTTAAAAAGTTCTGTTCTGGCTCTGAAGAAGTTTTGATGAGTTTTTTAGCAGACCTGTAGATGATCTCAAGTGCGGCGATCGGACGTGTTTTGTTTTCGTCGTGTCAAGGATTTTTTCGCGTTCTTGTCCGGTTAGGTTCCCCGTGATACTTTAACCGATGGTTCATCATCCGGAGTAATTTTCGTAGTCCTCAGGACTGGGTGCTGCAGGTTTCGTAAACAGTAGTGCTTTTGGTGCCGGGTTCGGTTCGGTCAGTTTTCTGTATCGTGATTGAAAGCAGTCAGCCTATAGAGAAAAAGAAGAGTATTTTCACCTCTCGCCGCTGGTGAACCGTTTGGTGCTGTGCCACCCAGACATTATCTTCCATCGGAGGATTTCGTGGGTTTTCTATTATTAATTGATGAAGTGTTCCGCATACTTTTGTGTTGGGTCAAATATGAAATCACGAGTGGTGTTTTTTGAGATTTTGATGGAGTGAGTGCAAAGATGCTGTGCGCGAGTTTTGCTTTGGGAGGATCAGATGCGTCTTCTCATAGTGACGGATCCACGTGTATCACTATCGACCAGGAGTTATAGATGGATCCGGTTATCAACATTGGGCCACAGGACGTCACAAGTTCCATTTCTCAAGCGGATACACGGATGAATTGACAAAATTCGGTGAGAACGTTTCATGCTTTATTTTTCATTTTAACATTTATTCATACCACTACATACCTAATACCATATTTGTATCTCAATCTCGGAGCGTTTGGTACGGTATGTCCACGCATCCTTCCTCCCCTGTGGATTCGAGAAGTGATCCGATTTAAAATAAAATTTAATGTTCATTTAAATCGAATCATTTCAATGAATCATCTTTGCGGTAAACACTGCGCAGTAGGCCTGGCCGCTTTGATGCTTGTGTCATATCTTCGATATGCTGCAATCATCAATATTGACAAGAAAAATAATCGGGCGTAATCTAACCTGATTATTTTCCAGGATGCTTTCTTGTACTGGCTGCGCATGTGTTAGATTAGATTAGACCTGTAGAGGATCTCAAGTGCATATGCGGGGGTTTGAATAGATTTTCAAGTCGCTTTGAAAAGCTTCTGTGGTGGCTCTAAGGAGGAGTCAAACCCACACTCCCAGACTTTGTTTTTCTTTGCTCGAGACATAATCCACTGCGACCAATAGGGTAAATCGGGGTAATTTGGCCATCCTAAGGAAAAGTCAACAAAAGATGCAGAAAGCAAGGTTTAAACTTCCGCACATCGTATGTCCATAATGATTTTGATAATACTGAACTATATTGATGTGAAAATTTTAGTTAAATTGAGTTTACATGTCAAAGAATGATTTTTGGAAAAAGTTGTGTTTTTGGGTTGATTTTGAACCGACGGGGTAATATGGGCACCCGATTTTTGATGAAGAATTCATCCTACATAATGAAACACAAACTTGATCTGCATCATTGTGCATCAAATCCTATAGTATCAACTTGAAATATATAGAAAATAAATAAGTTTAAAAGCTATTTAAGGTATTTAAACAATATGAGTCTTATGTGGTGTTTTTAGTGTGGGTCGTCGGGGTAATTTGGCCAATGTTTTTGAAAATTATTTTTCTTATTTAATGTGAACTTCTAGTACATCGTTCTAACGTCTCAATCGCTTCAATATCTAGGCGGTGTTAGATCTGCAAGGTGAATTTGTAGAAATTACTAGATTTTATGTGTTTTTCATTAGGTGCTCATATTGCCCCATTGGCCAAATTACCCCGACTACCCCTATTTGATCTATTGTTGTATATCCCGTGTCCTTAGTACAGCGCATGTCGTATTACTTTATCACCATTGAGAAATTATGAAGTATTCGGTTTTGTTACAGTAGTCATTTTCAACTTAATCGCAAGGAAGGATTCTGATTGAGAGGTTCCACTTTTAACACGCTCCTTTTTCAGTCAAAATCGGATCCCTTAACAAAAAAGTCAAGGAATGATACCGATATTGACCATGCATCGGAACCCTAATCCTTACTGCCTCAAACCAGTGAACACTGAATAAAAGATTAGGAATACTAAATCATTTTTCCTTATATCAAGATCTATGTTCACATGCCTTTTTATGTGAACCAATATGCTTACCAAAATGAAAATTCCACTGTGATACGTTTACACAATTTTGTTCACGATATCCAGAACACATTTACTCAAAAGCAATCATGTTTGGGTATTGTCTTGGATTTCCAGGATACTTTTGAACACGTACCTTTCAATTGCATATTGGAAGCCGCACGGATTTTCCGGTTTATTTTTAATGCTTTCCAGTTGGATTTACCAAATGCTCAAAAACCGACATCTCTTCTCGACATTACGTAATTCAGTGTTTTGCATGTAGGAGTCTTATCGCCACTATTGTGGAATCTCGTAGCAGAAACGCTATTGAAACAACACAATTTGGTTTTCCCACTTATGGTTTTACCCACGACAAGCCTCAACAAGCTGCTTCATTTGTATGTTTTAGGGGCCTCCCAGGTAAGAATTTGATGCTGTACAAACGTTTCTTCAACTATTTTTAATCAGCCTGAGCACAAGAAGTACAATCATTTATTCAGCTCCTAAACATCTAACTTTTGTAGGAGATTATAGAAGTAGGCTATGATTTGTAGAATAGGGTCATTCGATGTAATGTCAGATTATTCAACCTCGAGTCGCCAAATATAGTAGACGTACCTATTCGGAGAAGCTCGTTGCGTTTCAATTACTTCAATTCAGAAGTGGGATGCAGAACTTGCGTGACTTCACGAGGCGAGGAGTTGAAGATTTTTCTAACGTTGAAGGCGAATTGGAAGGACATGAAATGAGCATTACAAAGCGAATGAAGGATTTAAGTATAGAAGAAGACAGAACGCGTGCCGAAACTAATTCAATGGTTGTTGGTGAACGTGGAGCTATTGCGGATGAAATCAGAGATGAGGACAGGAGTGGAGCTGAATGTAATTCAAGATTAATGGTCGACAGGAAGAGCAAATCCGGTGTTCAGATGATATTGCATCCTGAGTACGTCCGTGGATTGATTCCAGAATTTGTTCCAGAGAAGATCACTGCAGAAAAATGGCTACGGAAAATTGATGCTTTGAAGACCGTACATGGCTGGGAAGAACGGGCAGTACTTCACTATGCGATTATGCGATTAGGAGCGGTGTCAAAAATTTGGTTCGAAGCTGTAGAAGAAAATATCAACGGTTGGGACGAGTTCAAGAATAGAATAGTGGGAGCATTTCCATCAAAAATCGATGAGGTGGATATCCATGCCGCTTTAGTGAAACGAGTGAAGCTAGCAAATGAAACTTACGAAAATTTTGTCTATGATGTCGTGGCTAAAGCTAAATTGGTGGATCTTTCCGATGCGGTTATCATGAAATACATTATCAATGGCATTCCGGACTATCGTTTAAGACTGGCGTTAAGCACTTCTGGACATTCATCTGTGGAATCATTATTGGAGGCTATTCTACGACAAGAAAATCAAACCCGAATGCATACAGAAAATCGTGACAATTTTTCAAACACTTTCAAGAATCGTTTATGGCCAAAAAGATGTTTTAATTGTGGAGAACGTGGGCACTTGGCAAGAATGTGCTTCCGAAGACGTGGACAACAATTTGAAGGTGGTGGTAATTATCGACAAACAAATGATGAAGATTCAAGGACAGTCAACTCAAGCATCAGTCAACACAGCAAAGGTTTTGGCGGATCTGGTGACAACGGCGGTCATGGAATGTTTGGCGATCAACATCACGCAAAAGATACAGAATATCGAAAAACGGACGGACATTACATGGAGAAGCGATCAAATCTTATCTCGGTTGTAGAAGCAGATCAAGTCCACAGAGGAACTGAAGAAAATAATTCGAAGCGATCTCGAGGTAGTATTGAGTTTAGAGGTAGGACTGTTTTAGAAAAATCATACTTCAAAATATTAGTTAGATTTTCACATTTTTATAGGGAATGTATAACACTTTTCGACACAGGTAGTCCAGTTTGCTTGATTAGAAGTAGTGTGGTGCCAAAATCAATTCAAATTTCCAAACACTTAGAACACAATTTTTCAGGGCTTAATAATTCAAAAATCGACATTTTAGGGACATTCGAAACAGAAATTGTTATTAACCATTTTATTTATAAATTGCATTTTAAAATTGTAAAAGATTCAACCATGGAACCGATGTGCATTTTGGGGGCGGACTTCATAAAACGGAATGACTTGGTGGCTGAATATGACGGTAACGCGATAGTTTTTGGTAAAAATAATGAAAAAAATGAGGAACTTTTGAATGTGATTGCAGAAAAAGATAATATTTGTTTTGATATTTATGATGTGGAGGTAAGCCCGGAAATTTTCTCGACTGGTAATGTAGATCAACTAGATATTGGAGATTCTACGATTCCTTTCGAAAATGTTGCTAAAATCAGATCTCTTTTTAACAATGTGTATGAAAATGGTATCCGACCAGTTAAACCCAAACATTTGTATACTATGAAAATAGAGTTGCAAAATAACAAAACATTTAATTTTCCTCCACGTCGTGTTTCGAATGCCCAGAAGCTAGAAATAGAAACACAAATCAATAAGCTTTTGCAAGAAGGTGTTATTCAAGAGAGCAATTCATCTTATGCTAGTAGAATTGTTTTAGTTAAAAAGAAAGATAATTCATGGAGGATGTGTGTAGATTATAGGGAATTGAACAAAATTACAGTAAAAGATAGATATCCAATTCCAAATATTGAGGACCATTTAGACAGTTTAAGGAATAAGAGATATTTCAGCACATTAGATCTCAAAAGCGGATATCATCATCTTTTGATTGACGAACATTCTCAAAAATATACAGCGTTTGTGTGCCATTTGGGTCAATACGAATATAAGAAGGTACCTTTCGGTTTATGCAATGCTCCTTCAGCATTCATGCGATTTATTAACACTGTTTTTAGAGATTTGATTAAAAAGGGCGTTTTAAGAATTTACATTGATGACATTATTATAGCTACTGAAACAATTGAGGAACATTTTGAAGTACTTAAACAAGTTTTTGAAATTTTAGTTGAGAATCATTTACAATTACAATTGACAAAATGTAAGTTTCTTAAATCTAGAGTTGAATATCTTGGGTACAACGTTAATTCTGAAGGAATCAGTCCTAGCGAGAAACATATAGAATGTATCAAAAATTTTCCATATCCTAAAAGTATTCATGATGTTCACAAATTTGTTGGATTAGCAAGCTATTTTAGAAAATTTATTCCAAATTTTTCAATCATTTCGAAACCTCTTTATGATATGGTTAAAAAAGATAAGAAAGATTTTAAATTTGGAACAGAAGAAATGAATGCTTTTGAAATTCTTCGTGAAAAACTAGTTGAAGAGCCAGTTTTGAAAATTTACTCTCCTTTCGCTAGAACTGAGCTTCACACAGACGCAAGTGCTCTTGGATTTGGAGGTGTTTTGATGCAAGAACAATCAGATGGAGCTCTACATCCAGTAATGTATTATAGTAAAAGGACAGATGTTCATGAATCAAAATTACATTCTTTCGAACTTGAAACATTAGCAGTAGTAAACAGTATAAAAAGATTTCATATTTACTTACAAGGCATTAAGTTCACTATAGTTACAGATTGTATTGCACTGAAAGAAACACTAAATAAAAAGGATATTAATGCGAAAATTGCCCGATGGGAAATTTTCTTATCGGAGTATGATTATGATATCATTCATCGTAGCTCTTCCAATATGAGGCATGTAGATGCTTTATCTCGTTTGCCGATGATTTGCGCTTTAGGAAACGAAAATAATAGTTTTGAAAGAGCTTTATTGGCTAGCCAAATGTTGGATTCGAAAATTGAAGGAATTAGAGTTCAGTTAGAAAATAGAGAGGACAAAAATTTTGAACTACGCGATGGAGTAGTATACAAAAAATGCAAAAACAATAAATTACTGTTTTACGTTCCTCAAAGTATGGTTGGTCAAATTTTAAAAATGTATCATGATGATTTCGGACATTTTGGTGTAGAAAAAGTTTATGATCTGATAATTAGATCCTACTGGTTTCCAAACACAAAAGAGCAAATCAAAAAGTACATTAATAATTGCTTGAAGTGTATTGTATACTCGAAGAAAAATTTTAGAAAGGATGGTTACTTGAATTTAGTAGATAAAGGAAATACACCATTTCATACAATACACATCGATCATTACGGTCCATTAACTCTTAGGAATTGTAATTATAAATATGTATTTGTTATAGTAGATGCCTTTTCAAAATATTTGAAACTTTATCCCTGTAAAACAACGAATACGAGTGAGGTTATCAAGCATCTGAAGCATTATTATAATGCATATTCAATTCCTGATCAAATTATTTCAGATCGTGGAAGTTGTTTCACTTCCAATAGCTTTAAAGAATTCAATAACGAGAATGAAGTAAAACATATTTTAATAGCTACAGGATGCCCAAGAGCAAATGGTCAAGTAGAACGATTTAATAGAGTGCTAACTCCTGTAATAGCAAAATTAGTTGAAAGCAATCCTTCGAGAGGTTTTGGTCCAATTCTATCAGACACTGAGCATTTCATTAATAATACTTTTTGTCGTTCAATAGGAAACACACCTTCGCAAGTATTATTTGGCATTAATCAAAAGAAAAAGGCGGTTAGTATAATTGAAAAGAGTATAAGTGAAAACACAGTTCATGAAAGAGATCTGATAAGTATTCGAGAAAAAGCAATTGCTATTAACAAGGCAATTCAAGTATACAATAAAAATAAATATGATTCTGAATGTAAGAAGAGCACACAGTATCAAGAAGGTGACTTGGTTTATATACCGCATCATGCAATTCCAGGTAGTTCGTGTAAGCTACAAGCACAGTTCAAAGGTCCTTACATTGTCAAAAAAACGCTTCCAAATAATCGTTACATTGTAGGCGATGTGGATGGTATTCAGCTAACTCGTGTACCCTTTACAGGAGTGTTTGATCCTGTCAATATGAAGTTATGGGATATTAGAAATGAATTGGATGCACATCGGGTCGATGTGGATGTCAGGATGGCCGAACTGTAGGAGATTATAGAAGTAGGCTATGATTTGTAGAATAGGGTCATTCGATGTAATGTCAGATTATTCAACCTCGAGTCGCCAAATATAGTAGACTTACCTATTCGGAGAAGCTCGTTGCGTTTCAATTACTTCACTTTGATGATTTTATTCAACCTTTAGCTGATTTGAGGTTCATTGGAAGGCTGATTTAAGGCTTAATATACGCTTAATCAGCAATAAATTAAAATTTTTAATTGTGTAAAAATAAAACAAAAATTCTTTCGTGAGCGTATTTTTACCATTAGCTGCGTCTATTTCCAGAAGAGATGTTTAGGAATGTAGGGGTTGTGTGCTAGTAGTGGACCCTGCGCCTATAGTGGACCCCCTACAGAAAAACCCAAATATAAATGCCCAAATCAACTGTTTCCTGGCAACTTCCACCGGGGGAACATCAATTACATTGCTTCACAGCACTTCCTGGCAAACGAATTTCCCAGTAGCCACAAAAATCGATTATTTTAACTATTTAATGAATGTAAACACTTAAAAGGGTTCACTATAGGGACATTCAGGAGGGTCCACTACAGGTTCCGTCGGCAGCGTGACAGCTAACATCAAATAGGGGGTCCACTATAGGCGCCAATCTATTTGTAAATAATCCTATAATGGACCCCGGTTCGGCCAAAGTCTACGCTCCATACAAATTTTCAATTTTTTATATGAACAAAAGTCTACGGAAGGGGAGGGGGGTCTGAGATGCCCAAAAATGAGTACGTAGTTTATCATTTGATATGTAACTATCCAGTTTTTGCATTTTCGAGTACTCGGAATACTTCATTAAGTGTAACTGACCTGAAAAGCCTAAATCTTCAGGATATTCTGTTGTTCTGAACCCGCTGTGTTAAGTAGCTATAGGCTTACTTTACGGTTTATGCGTTTTTACCGTGCCCTTTTCAGGGCGCTGTTAGAACCCATTGTTGTATGCTTTTGCGTTAGTACCCTCTTCCAGGGTGTCTTTTCCTATTTCCTTACCTGTCTCTATACCCACCCTAATCCTAATTTCCTTCCTTTGATGATGAAATAGGCTTTTATTGTGGCGATGGCACAAATGCCTCTAATGGAGGATAACGTGCCTCTGGAGCCGGCCTTCTGATACCGAACACCATTCAAGACAATTTGGAGATCTGTCATCTTTCCATAAAAACTATACCAGTGAAAAACGGGTTAGTGACTTATACTGTCATGCATAATTTCACCTTTATCCGTAGGGTGCGCGCGCTAACAGTATTTCCAAAATTTCAGCTGGGCTACTAGTTTTCTTGGTAGTCTTTATTTTAAAAAATATGCCTTCTGACTGTGCAACTGTGACTCCATATGGTATTTTACAGACCAAAAAAGACCAAAACATTTTCACGCACAAATCCTACTTTATTTATCCTTACACTTAAAATTCGACACAATGCACACAAACTACTCTACCCGAAACATCACCCTACAGTTCTTCGTGACCCGCTGGTTTCTGCTTCTTTTTGGTATCTACGGTAACCTTCGCTTGCGGCTTGCGTCCCGGCGTCACCAGCTGCAGCACCTCCTCCGTCAGCTTGACCTTCCGAATCGATGGATAGACCGGTGATCCGAGCAGCAGGTAGTCTCCACTCTGCACGGCGTGCGCTATCAAATTCGTCCGGCCATCGTCGCTGTGCAGGGCTGCCAGAATGTTTCCTTCCCAATCCAACCGGAGGACCGTGCCACGTTTTGGAAATAGCGGTGCGACGCTACCAAGATTCCCGATGAAGTTCGATACTCGCAAAGCCAGTTGATTACCGGTGTACTTGTAGAGGTAGTCGAACGGAAGTTCTGCGAGACTCATGACTCGGACGAGGAATTTTCTCACATGTGGGAATGGTGCCAACATGGCCAGCGGCGATGGGTTAGAACTATCGGCGGCAATCACCACCGAAGCCCATATCCCTGTGTCGTCCCCAACCAGATTATCGATCGATCCTGGCAGGCCAACGGTGAAGATGTCGTCCGATCCTGTCTTAGCACCTTTCAGATAATACCTACGGATCAGGTTTCCTCCGAGTTCGGCCACCAGCACGAAGCTTTCATCTTTGCTGAGAGCAACTCCGTTAGCACCGTAGACTTCATCGATCAGCACCCGGTTCTGACCGAAACCACGCGAGTAGTGCAAAAGACGTCCCGAAGGATTCACAAGCATGGCCTGCAGTGCGTCCTCAAAGCGGAAATCCGAAGACGTGTCCGACCAGTACAGATCTCCGTTCCTAGCGATAGCCAATCCATTCGGAATTCCAGGCTTTCGCGATACTTTACCGCCCTCGATGACCTTATCCAACGAAACTAGCAGTTTCTTCTCTCCGGTTTTTATCTGAACCTGGTATATGCCAAAGTAGGGTTCTACCACAATCAGGTTGTTACCCTGGGTATCGAAGGCCAACCCAAGTGGTCGACCACATACGCGTTCATCGTAGGTGCCCTCTGAAAAGACGAAAATTCAGATCAGGTTGAGTTACGCTCAATCATACCTCACAGTATACTCACGGCATTCCACACCGAACTTGGCCACCACTCGGATCTGGTCGTTTTTGGTTATTTCCAGCACTTTGCCTCCGGCAACGGATGCATAGGTTGTATTTCCTCGAACTAGAATGGTTTCCGGTGCTACCAGTTGATTTTCGAGCCACAGTTCGGCATTGTTGAGCAGCTGGTTAGGTGCGAGAACGCCTTCCAGTGGGCGTGGAGGGGTTACACTGAAACAACAGTAAAGTAGGGTTTAGGGGCAAGAGGTCGACAGGACAAATGGTTGTTGTATTGAATGAAAACTCCTACATTGGGACCTAGAATATTATTAGGAAACGGAAATATAAAAGTCGAGTCAAGTACAAGACACTGAAGACGACCTTACAGTTGAGGTCGAAATACGTATCTGTCAAAGGATGCAAATTCTTAGTGGAATTCAAAGGAACCGTACTTAACCCGATTTTCTTTTATTTACAGATATTCCCCTAACAAGCCCAGGTTAATCATCATCAACGGAAATATAACAATGTAGAACAAGTATGTAATAGAAGTTGTTGCAAACGAAACAGATTTTGTTCAACTGATTTGCCTGTTCTTTTATTGGGTTAACAGTTATACATTTATACTTAACAGTTTTTCGAAATGTGTCGTAAAATAACGCTAGAGGAATGTGAGGAAATTCTTCTAAAATGCTTCCAAAGGGTTCTTCGGGACCCTTCTTTAGTTTAAAACATGAGGCTAAATAAAGGTGGGATAGTTTAAATTATCACCTATATGGTTTCGCATTATGCGATTTACACATTGTGTGCTGTGTATCATCGCCTTTGGCGTTTTCCAATCGTTACCGATCTGGTTTTATTGCTGCTGATCTTTGTTGTGCTGTGATTGTAAAGAGTTTAATGTTGCCTAGTTTGGGTAGTGGCATAGTGGCTGCGGTTAGGATAGCTCAGATCAATATTCAGCATAAAAGAATAGCAACGATAGTATCGATCGTGCTGATCTACAGCGGCCTTCACTAAGTCATATAGGGACTAGAGTGAAAACAATAATTCTGAAGTATCTAGCATGTTATATTTCATTCATTGATAACAACAATGGAATGTTAGATATAAATGAACTTAATTTCAACCTTGAGATCAGTGTCTAAATAGGATCTTGTACCATTTGGGCAGGTGTACCTATTTTGGGCACTTACCGCTATAACTCAGTCAATTTCAAACGGATTGATTTGAATTTTTGTATAGAGTTAGGCACGTACAGTATCTTGCTCTATACAAAAACTCAAATCAATCGGTTTGAAATTGCCCAAGTAACACAACTTGTTACATTAATGTATATATTACGTGTTTCATACAAACGTCAAAGTTTTGTTCCGAATATGAAAAACTTATTTTCATACACTTATATCACCGAAAAAGCGCAAAAAATGGCGGCTTATAAAACATCTTTGATGTTACTAAAGATGTTTTTCAATACATTCATATAACATAAAATAAAGTATTGAATACGTTCCCAGCAACATCGTTATGACTCACACTATGCAAATAAATGTGCCACCTATTATGTGATATTTACTGATGGCTTAAAAAAAATATGACTCACATTTTATTTGCAATCTATCCTCGATGATTGGTCACTATGACAAAATTTCATGTGCCATTCAAAATTTATGGTGAAACAAGCATGTTCACTCTTAATGAATTCATTCGCTTTCCATCGGATTGTAAATATGAAGAAAATTTTTTTTGGAATATCTCTGATTTGTGTAGGTTTTTCAAACAAATTTTCAGACATGCAACATGGTGGCTACTTGACACAGTGCCGGTACGATGTTTTGGTAAGCTATTTTTGATTATGAAATGTGATGTGCTTATGACTGTAGAATTTTTAGTCGTTAAGGACAAGAAAATTTTATAATTTTATCAAATGTTTAAACTATCTCAGATAAATATTTATCGGGCGAAAACATGTAGATGAGCAAACGGCTATTAATAAAAATGTTTGTGCAACACTTTTTGGCAGGCACTGTAATTTATCTGGACTGGTAGGGAAAAAATCAAAATATATGAAAATACGTTTAAATTACTTCAATTGTACATCTTAATAACATGCTTGTTGAAAACCATTTGAATTGTTTCAAATACATAAATAAAACATCATAGTAACATATTCTGAACAAATAGAAAACAGCGTTGTAACTTTTGTTTTCAGATACTAGTTTTGAACATAGTTATAACAATAACAAAGCTAGAGTGCGGTTCATGGGGCCAATTTGAGAAAATTATTTCCTAACATTTTTCGGGATCAGTTAGTGTTAAAACAGTGCATTGAAGTGTGATTTAGCCGCTAGGTAAGTACCTAAAGTGATTATTAGGTAATAGGAGGACTGGCGTATAAGTGAAGTGCAAGCCATGCAGTTCTAAAGTGAGTTGTACAACCACCAACTTTTTTTTAGATAATATTCATATATCAAAGTGTTTAGTTCATAGCGGCATCATCAAGAGCGAAGAATGAAAAAATAAGTATTGGATGCTGTCATAGTTGCTCTCATAATTGAATTGCCTAGTATTTTAAGGCAAAAGATTTTACATAAATAATGTTAAAGTGCGAACTGGCAGAACAGCGATCTGATAAACTTCAAACTTCATTGAACGTATTTGATACGTAAAAATAACGTATTTGTAACATATGTGAGTACAAATGTTATAACTCTGTGCTGCAGATTTTTTACATAACATCTTCAATTGGAAGATGATGAGGATACAAAATTGTTGTTTAATCAACGTAGAATTTACGTTACTCTAACTTGTCTGGAGGTTGATAATAATTTTCAGTGGCTTGTTATTGCCAAACATAGATAAAACATAATTTCAACACAAGATGTGTATGAATACGATTATAGTACAGCATTACAACATCTTTTTCAAATTTTATTTTCAAAGATGTTTTCTGTGTTACTTGGGTGACTTAGTTATAGCAGCAAGTGCCCAAAATAGGTACACCTGCCCAAATGGTACAAGACCCTAATTATGTAAATATTTTTTTGAAACTTCAAATCGACAAATAAACGCACTATTTAAAAAAAATCCATCTTTGCTGACTTATGCCCAAGTGGCCTTAGTCCAACAATCTTACTTTCTAGGAAACCTTGTAAACCCGGTGGTGTTTGCTTCAGTAAGAATGAAATGGCAAACTCGCGTGTCATGTCTCGAGCCTGTGTGCTTGTCAACAACGCAATCGTTGCCACTTTCGTCTCTAAATTAACCAACAGAAATGTATGAGCTGTCACAATTGATGTATCCGTTGGAAACCTCAACAGGAAATACGTCTATTATCCGGTTTATTTACTGCATGATGAACGATCCCCTACGGATGCTTTCAAACAAGTCATCGCATACTGTACCTACTTCAAAAGCCCTTCCGCTGATTGTTGGCAGTGATGCTAATGCTCACCATATCATTTGGGGCAGCTCAGAGATAAAGCGCTGAATGCATCTTTCCTCGTAAATCTGGGTCCTGAACCACGGTGCACTGTGACTTTTACACAAGGTTGTTTACGATATCGAGAAGGCATTCGCTCAAAAGCAATATTGTTTGGGTGTTTTCTTAGATATCGAGGGTGCCATTCGATACCATATTGGAAGCCACGCGGGGTCATGGTATATCTCCAATGATTTCCAATTGGATTCACCAAATGCTCAAAAATCGACATCTCTTCTCGACATTGCGTCAAGCAGCCTTTAGGAAATTGAGTGTTTGTGGATGCCCTTAACCTTTCAGGACGCGCGCGCCATCAAGCAACCGAAACTGCACCGCGCCCGCATTGTATACGACGAGCGAGGTTTTTTGGTAGTGTTGTACTTTTTACAACAGCGCGCGTCCTGAAGGGTTAAGGGGGAGTCTTATCATCACTTTTGTGGAATCTCTTAGCAGATACGCTATTGAGGCAACTCAATGATAGCGGTTTTCCTACTTATGGTTTTGCCGACGACTATCCAACATTGTGTCAAACAGCACCCTTTTTAACCTGATGCAAAGCGCTCTTCAGATAGTTGAGGGTTAGTGTTGCCAATATGGCCTTTCGGTTAATCCGAGTAAAACATCTATTGTTCTTTTTACGGAAAGGCGAAACCGTGATGGCGATCGACCTTTGCGTCTCTTTGATTCTGAAATCGATGTAACTGAACATGTAAAGTACGTTGGAGTTATTCTTGATTCCAAGCTACTACTCCCGTGAACCGCAGATCAACATACACCTCGTTGTTTCCACTTTTGGTGAATTGGGACAAAGTGATCTTACAATCGCTTGTAATTTTTCATATAGGACATTTTCCACGAAATTCCCTTCCCTGGAAGAGTGAACATCTGATTATCTGGAGAGAAGTATTTCAAAAGGCATCGTATGTTACACTGATGGCTTCCTTCTCGAAGGTCGAGCAGATGCTGGTGTTTATTCTCGTGAGCTAAGGCTGTATCAGTCTTACTCACTTGGTAGACACTGCACCGTTTTTCAGGCCGAAATCTTTGCTCTTATGTGCGGAATGCAATCAGCACTTCAGCAGCACGTAATGGGCTAAGTAATATACTTCTGTGCAGATTGCCAGGCTGCTATTAGAGCACTTGCGTCGGCCAACTCTAGGTCGAAGATAGTTATCGATTGTCGAACTCAAATCGAGGAGCTGAATTCAGCTAACACTGTTCACCTTGTATGGATACCTGGCCATTCTTCCATCGCTGGAAATGAATTGGCTGATGAGTTAGCTCGCTCTGGAGCATCACATGACTTGGCCCTGAGCCGGTATCCAAGTGTTGGGTAAAGCTTCAGATTGACACTTGGGCTGCTAGTCAGCACGTTTGAAGTCATATCGTGAAACAAAACTGTATTGTACTGAGCCATCTCTATGAGTGGGGAAGTATCTAACAAATCTGTCAAAGCAGAATCGCAGTATGCTGGTCAAAGCATTGACTGGCCACTGCCGACTCAGCTATCACATGGCGAATATTCAGTAAGCTGGCATGTGATAGCTGTGAATCCGATTATGGAACTTCGTATCACAGACAAACAGACGTAACACTCGAATAATTCCCATCGTACACCGATTTATCGGTCTTTTTCAAAATATTATAGTTGGCCAACTGCCCACCCGTGGCGCTCGCATCGTTTTTGTTCGAGTTTGACGTTTGCTCACTACCGTCACCTAGTTGATGGTCGGCCAAACTTAGTCCTTTTAGCATTGGGCGAATATCTTTCCGTGACGATGATTTGAATCGGAAAATGTTCGAAGTGTTACGTCTGTTTGTCTGTGTTCGTATCATTTGATATGTAACTGTCCAGTTTTTGCGCAACTGCGTTTCCTAGTACTCGGTAAACACTTTAAGTGAAACTGACTTCAGAAACCTGAATATTCCGGACGTTCTGTTGTTCTTGACCCGCTGTGGTAAAAAGCTATAGGCTCTCTTTACGCTTTATGCGCTATCACAGTGCTTTTTTCAGGGCGCTGTTTGAACCCATTGTGGTACGCCTTTTTTTCCTTCACTTCTCCCTCAGGTAAATGATGAATAGACTCGTGTTCATGGCGATGGCACAAATTTCCCAAATGGAGGAGAACGTGCCTCTGGAGCCGACCTACTGACACCTGATACCTGATAGGGTTAAGCGATTAAGCCCTATAGAGGAGCAGAAATGTGTTAGTTTGCAAACGTATTTGGCCATTTTCAAAAGTTACACGATATTTGTTTGTTACGTAATTTTTATATGACTCCACAAGACATCAACTGAATCAATATTTATAATAACATGTCAATTCTAGGTGAAACATACTTTTATTTGGTTTGGTTTGGTAACATAATACCACAGTATTATGTTTTAAAAATGAAAGCTAATTTAAAACTTAAGCTACTGACTTAGTGAGCGTATGTGTTATGTGAACTATGAATCATGTTGTTATTACAATATGCTATCACTTTAGGGTCCTTTTTATGTAAGCAGAATTAGGATCATTAGAATTTCCACTATTTCACATACAGAATCTGTGTTTTCTAGGATCTATATATTTTTTTATTTTCATTTTTTTTAACTATTCGATTTGAAATTCATTACATCGGGCTAGTGAGTTGGTCACTATTTTCGTGTAAGTCACTATAAAGTCACTATTTTCAAGACTTTTCAACTAAAGTCACTTTTTCTCCTAAAAAGTCACTATTTTCAACTATTTTCAATGTCCTAAAATCTTGTCAGTGAGTAAAACAAGAGTTGATATTTAAAATAGTGAAAATCAAGCATTGTGTTATTGGAAACAATAACTGTCTAGTACATATAGACATGTTAAATTTATTATTCGCCTTGTAACCGTTCGTCGAATAAGCACAAGAGAATCTTAAAACGCGATGGCTTTTGCGCCACTCTTGCGAACAAGAGACCATCGGTTCATTTTTAGGTTTGCCCGACTAATTTGACGACTCTACTCTCAAGGGCTCCTTCGAACGGCCGCTATCTTGAACAAAAACCCAAAATGCACTAAACTTTATACACATAAACGGACGAACTGAACCAATAACGGAAATTTACACCAAAAAGAGACTAAAAACAGAATTAACAAGAAAAAATAAACAATTAAGGGTCGCTGAAGTGAATTTATTCAAACGGAAAAAAATAACAATGAAACTAAGCACAACAAGCAATCAAATTCGTTTTACCGTATATTATTTTTCACAAACTGATCGTCAAGAAGTTTTGTGTATGTGTGTGTGTGTGTGTGTCTGTGTGTTATCATGGCCATGATTAACGTACCTGCGCAGGTTTTGATCTTCAACGGTGCTTCTTCGTGGCCAATCGTCGACGACTATGGGCTCTCCTTATTGTTCGCCGGGTTAAAGGTGCGGAGGGGTGTCGGCGGTCCGGTACTCTGCCCGATCATGCGTCAACCGCACGCAGGTAGGCCGGAAGTAATCCCCTTTATTCCGTTTGACTGCCATTTGTTGGCGGGCGAGGAGGAGCACCAGTAGAAATGGCTTGAAGCCCAAAATAAAAAGCGCCTCCTGGACGCTTTGAAAACAACAAATACGTGCACAGGGAGCAGAGTGTCTGCCCCTGGCGATAAAATCCACAAAATAAAACTTTTCAAACTAAAAACTGGGAGAAGATCGCCGGAGCTCACTTCTGTTCACCAGCCGACTCTATCTTAAAGTCATGGAGTCAAGTCGATTTCTCTAGTCAAGTAAATTTCCTGCTATTGAAGCAGTCGTCTATTCAATCTACCAACTATTATATACAAGTGCGCCAAATTCAAATTGCACATGGTCGTAAAAACTATTTAGCGCCATCGAAAAAGTCCTATAAGATACGTAACACGAATCGTCATTAGCTTAGCTTAGACACAAACTTTACATGAAACGGATAATCTCTATCATAGGAAACGGTTCAAACTCAAAGACAAATTCAACGAATCTAATTTAAATAAGATTTTACTTACAAAAGATAAAAACGTCAAAAACTACAAATTAACGAAAACAGTAATAATTTAAAGAAACGAACTTTGAATTAAAATACTAAAATATAAAAAAAAAAAAAACGTTATTAATCCAAATTTATTTAACTGAATTCAAACTTTATTTTACTTAAACAGAATAAAAACGTCAAAACGTTACAGCCTTTGTGAAGTGACTGACCTAGACTTTTTTTTGCAAATAATTCATGCGACTACACTTCTAACAGAAATTTATGATGGTATTATTTTGATAAAATAACTGTCAAAGTTACTTGGGCATTTGACACTTGCTGAAACTCTTGGCGGAGTTTAAATTGATATTTTCAGTGAACATGCTGGAAGTCTTGTGTTCCTGTAATATAATTGTAATAATTTCTGTATGAATTTCTTGCAAGATCTTCCGTGTGATATTCTGGTGTACTACCTGAAAGAAGTTCTAGCAGATTTCGTAGGTCTGATAAAATTCTTTAAGGAACGTCCAACGAATCAAAATCCCTTCAAAATGTCGGGAATAGTTTTTTGCAATACTTCTCAATTATGTTCTGAACCAAAAATCTTGAAAAAGAATAACGTTGCATTCGGAAAATATTTGTTGGTGAAAGTCTTCCAGTATGCTTTTGTAGTAGTCCTGTATGATTTACAACGAAACTCATTGAGAGATATCCGAGATGATATCTCCTAAAGAACTGCAAAAAGGTGCATTTTTTTACAAGAGTTGTTTCAGGAGCACCGTAAAATACTTTTTGACTGTTTTTTTTTTCAGAGAAAAAAATCTAGGGATTTTCCCAGATAATCCTTGAGAAAGTCCTCCACAAATTACTCTATACTTTTTTCCTAGGATAAACCCATTAATTAGTCGAGAACAGAACATAGCTGTGTTATCTCAGGCGCAATCGAACCAATATATTTTCTCTTGAATTCGTTGCTCACTTTTTGGATCACAAATTGTTTCAAATGTTTAAATTTCATATTGAAAACGAAAGCTAATAACACTAGTTCTCTGAAGAAGAAATTAAATACAATAAATGCCTGATGAAATAGGAAAATATAACTATTATATTGAATCTTAGTCCAACCCGAACTTTCCAGACTTCCAGATAATCCTGTCGATGAGATATTTCAAAGAAATTTGGAATTTTGTCACAAGTTCATCTAACATTGCTTTGGTTTATCAGAACGATCGTTACATACAGGGGATACCCAAAATAACTGGGACACGTAAAATTTCCACTTTTCAAAAAATGTTTAACTCGCTGTAACTTTTCGAAAAGGGCATCAAATATTCTCAAATTTTTACTGTGAGTTCATCAACTAGTTGTGTATGTGTGGTTCAAATTTGGAAAAGATCGGGCCATTCTACACGAAGTTATAAAGATTCTAGAAAACGGTATAATTATCCGATAGCCAACTTTGAGCTGTTATATCTCCGGATTCAATGAACCGTATGCAATGAAATTTTGATCATTTATGACTAATATAATGAACTTTCAAAAACTGTTGACTTAATTTAAAATTATTAATGAGAAAAAAAAGTTAGAGCCATTTCATTTTTTTAGTAAATTTATCTATTTTTCATATGCATCCCATTACTTTTTCAATTTAATGCCGGCTATTTGGTAGCTTTCCTTTGAAACATAAATATATTCAAGTCAATTAGAGGGAATTTAAATGAACTTTAATTACTATCCCGAATTTTGAAACGATGATGAAGTTTTGGATAAATTGGTGATATATTAGAAAAATAATATAATCGTTATAATTTTCTTTCGTGTAAAGAATATTAAGTTTAGTCAAAAGTTTTTAATAGCTCATTATATAAGTCATAAATGATCAAAATTTCATTGCATTCGGTTCATTGAATCCGGAGATATAACAGCTCAAAGTTGGCCATCGAATAATTATACCTTTTCCTAGAACCTTTATAACTTCGTGTAGAATAGGTCGATCTTTTCCAAATTTTGACCACTGATACACAACTACCGTGACCGGCCCTAATTCTGCGCAGTCCCTAATTCGGCGCACTTTCTCGAATATACCACAAAATCACGGACGCTAGTTCAATATTGTCTTCAAATATATTTTTTGAATATTGCTTCAATAGTAATGAAAAAGTTTGTGAAGAAAAATTTTTCAAATCAACGATCATTATTTTGTAAAAAAATAAAATGATGTTGCAAGTACTGTAAATTGCCTGAAATCTGTGTCCGTTAGCGAAACTGCTAAAAAGTTGCTTCATGAACTGAAGCATTTTGCGACATAATTAATGAAGAGAATGTCTGCTTTTCCATGCGCATCCTGTACTGCTGTCTTCGAGGAATCAGAATCGGCAAAAAACAATTGAATTTTTTTCTTCTTTTTTAAATCTTCTTGTTCTTCTTAGGTGCGCAGAATTAGGAACCGGTATTAAATGGTGGTCCTAATTCTGCGCAGACATTTCAACACTAAGTTTTGAACATATAATTAATAAACAAACATCATATAAATGCCACCATAGTTATAACTAGGATATTCTATGTTTCTAGCAATCCGGTGAATGTAATTACGGCTCAAGAAGTTAGTTTATGAGCTTTGAAAGCTAATTTACGATTTTTGAATTTTTGATCTGATGATAGTTCGACCGGACTAACCATTTGTTTTAAACATTTGTTATCAACCTCGGGGGAAATTTTATTTATTCATGCAAGCATTCGTCAAATGCGATATATCATGTGAGTTTACATGGAATTTTCTTGAACAGTGAAAACCCTGGAGTTAGACAAGAAAGAAGTCTCAGTTTAGTCTAGTCTAGTCTAGTCTAGTCTACACATACACAGCCATTCATTGAAAGAATCCTGGAAAATGATAGAATCGACTACTTCTATCATTTTTCTTGTCATTATCAATGCTTGCAGCACATCGGGGATGTAATACAAGAATTGAAGCGGCCAGGCCTACTGTGCAGCGTTTTGCTGTGGATATTGATACCACGATAATGCTATAGAACGGGGACATCTCGTACCAACCGCTCAGCATATTAAGCATTTATATAGTATAAACGTGAAGTAAATTCGTTGGGAGTGACTTTGCTAAGAAAGTTAATGTCACTCCGTCGATAGTCTTCCTCCTGGGATGGGACATAGGAATTTGAGCCTCATGTCCAGGCTCGAAAGCCTAGGCTTAAGCGCCATTACTCGCTCTCTGAAACGAGAAAAAAGCAGAGTGACCCCTTCCCCATGTACATATAATAAAATATGTATGTGGTATGGTAAATATCCCAAAGGAAATGCATCTAATAATTGTGATAATGGTATGGACAACAAACATGATTTAAATCAGAACGAACTCACCAAATTCATCAATTAGATTGCGCCGTTCATCAGCTACAGAAACGGGTTTGATTTCCTTCTTATCAGCCGTACTATTTTTCTTCTAATGAAGCTGAGAAAATGTTGCATTCATCCACTACCAACAGCATCTTCGACAGGCATGTCAGGTTCCAAAAGGTTTCGATGTAACTTCTCAGTGCTTTTACTTTAACGGTTTGCCTTTTCCTAGCCTGCGATCTTTTTTTTCATTTTCGCAGATACACGTATGTTTTCAACGCAAATGCAACTTACGCGTCTAAACGCACATCACAAATTCTACAAAAATAACCACTTCGCTTATATTTCATAAATGAGTTGTTTTTCAACAACCTGGGCCATCCCTTGCAGACCACTTCATAGAATCTTCTCACAGTATTTCCGGCAGAATTCCATTTGAATCACTTCATCAAACAGCTTTCCGGCGCGATCTGAAGGCACCAAACCAGCCGCATGACCACCTTGTCGGTCGAATGTAAAAGCGCGCGGGTGAGGATTTTGGACTTTGGATTCTTTTTTTTTTCGTCCCACTGGTAACACTTAAAGGGTACCACGATAGGAAGTAATTGAATAAAAAAGGCAGCTGCAAAAACTATTCGCCGAATTGGTCCATAATGATGACAAGCAGCACGAAAAACACAACCTTAGACAAGAAAGAAGTCTCAGTTTGCAAACAAAGATTGTGCCACCTTGTCATGGCGAAAAAGTTTATATTGCCTTTAGAAATGAAAGTAAATTTTACTAAAATGTGCATATGCGAATAACTAAAAAGCTTTACGTAGTAGTATTCGATAATGCTACAAAATCCTTTTGTGTATTATGATTAAAATTCCCTTTCCTTAGTAGTCAAAGGAGGTAGTATCAATGTTCAGGTTTCAGGACATGCAAAGTTCCAATATGGTCGTAATGTCGTATAAAAGTTGAAAATGAAGAATTCAATTGAATTTCATCTATGAATCATGTTCTCATTACAATATGTTATCTTTTTAGAGTTTTTCCCATGTGCGCAGAATTAGGAACATTAGTGCGCAGAATAAGGAACATTCCAAAGAAGGGTGCGCAGAATTAGGAACAGAGACACACTTTAGAATTTTCATGATTTTACATATAAATTGAGTGTTTTGTATAAGAATTATATTTTTCACTCATTTACAAAGCTAATGACTATGTGCGGTCAAAAATTCAGCCAAATTGGTTCGATTTGGAATTTGTTACAGCTGATTGAAATTGAAAAAGTCTTAGATGCGCAGAATATGGGCCCTCCACGGTAGTTGATGAACTTACAGTACAAATTTGAGAATATTCGATGCCCTTTGCGAAAAGTTACAGCGAGTTAAACATTTTTTGAAAAGTGAAAATTTTACCTGTCCCAGTTATTTTGAGTATCCCCTGTACATTCTATGAAAAAAAAGTCGAAGCAAGTTCGCCGAGAAGTACTTAAGGAATTCCTTATAAAAGACCTTATTACTTTCTACTGTTCGTTTCCACTTTTATTGTTATTTAGAGAGGCTTCTTGCAAAAATATCCAAGGAATCATACTTTGCTGGATCTTACTTAAATTGATTCACACAATTTATTTCTGTGCATATGTTTTCTACATGAATTTCACCAAAAAATCGTTCAAAGAGTTTTCTAAGAATTTCATAAGAAATACCACATTCGAAGCACCGTCATACTCTAGGAGCATTGCAATTGCGTTGCAATTCTTATTTTCATTCTTGGCAGAATTTCCTCCAGAGATTTTTGCAAATATCACTCCAAGACGTTCCCCTGAAATCTCTCTACAAGTACGAAGAAAATGCCTCTGAGTGTTTCTTCTTAAATTCCTCTGATAAAATCGCCAAGAATTTCTTTATTAAGCAGAGTTAGCCTAAAACTACATCAGTAATTTTCCAAGAAATTCCATCAATGTGTTTCAAAGCGTTTCTACTGGTTCGAACACTTTCCAATTAGAAAAATAGTCACGGTTACATGTTCGCCCAATACTAAAAAGACTGAGTTTGGCCAACCATGAACTAGGTGGCGGTAGTGCGCAAACGTCAAACTCGAACAAAACCGATGGAAGCGCCACGGGTGGCCCGTTGACCAACTATCACATTTTAAAATTGGTCGTTTAATCGGTGTACGATGAGAATGATTAGAGTGTTACGTCTGTTTGTCTGTGCTACAAGTGTACGAAAATTGACCCATTCTCACCCCTTCGAGGGGGTGAGAATGGGTCAAGGGAACCGAACTTGTTCCGCATTGTCAACAAAGCAAGTTAATATAAAGTTCTCGTCAAGGTTGATACTATTTACCAATACTATATTATATGATAAATATGAGTTTGAGATTCTAAAAAGTATCAATGATGTTTCATCGAGCCGTAAAAGAAATATTTAAAAAAAGCCTTATTTTCAAAATTTTTTTGATGATTTTTCAAAAATGGACTAAATTGTTCTAGGAAGCTAATTTTTTGACAGGAACTGCTGGCAACTACGAGGATGACACCATTAAATTTCTGGTTCAATATTCGTAATATCTGATGAGATATTTCAGATAATCTCTCTCTCTCTTCTTGGCGTAACGTCCTCATTGGGACAAAGCCTGCTTCTCAGCTTAGTGTTCTATGAGCACTTCCACAGTTATTAACTGAGAGTTTCCTCTGCCAATGACCATTTTGCAAGCGTATATCGTGTGGCAGGCACGAAGATACTCTATGCCCAAGGAAGTCAAGGAAATTTCCTTTACGAAAAGATCCTGGACCGACCGGGAATCGAACCCGTCACCCTCAGCATGGTCATGCTGAATACCCGTGCGTTTACCGCCTCGGCTATATGGGCCCCAATTTCAGATAATATTTTGACCCAATCTCGCCCCACTGACCCATTGTCACCCCCATCGACGGTATTCGTCAACACATCCATTTACGACTATGCCCATTTACGAGCCTAGTCAATACAACGTTAGAAAATTGCATATATGTACATACAATTTGTACAATTTTTTGAATGAACGTGAAAGTTTTTTCTCGAAAATGTTCATTATGCGGTACTCCAGGGTTTTCTGAAACAAGTTCATCCAACAATTTATAGTTACATTATTTTATGTGTCAAAAGTCACTAATTAGTCACTTTTTTGCTTCCTACAAGTCACTATTTGGTCACTATTTTCGAGAAGTTGGTCACTAAATTAACTATTTTGACCATCAGGCCTTGTTACCAGTCCTGTAGGGGTAGGCGGGGCATAATGAGCAGCCTAAGCATTTTGCCACCAAATCCAGTAAATTAAATGCAACCAATGTGTAATTTTAACGTTCAATCCTCATTTGAACCTTAACTGACGAAAGCTAATCGTTGAAATTCCGAATAAAGTTATAATGTTGTAGAATTTTATGTTTTTAAAAACGTATAAAATCGCGAGTTGCGTTTTGTGGGTGGGGCATAATGAGCACCCTAGGTGGGGCAGGATGATCAATATCAGTTTTGTACACAATCAAATGCTAATTGACTATTCTTGTCAATGATAAAGCATACCGGCAACAATCAATGAGAATTTGAAGGGATTACGGGGTTTAATTTGTAGGGAACTGTGGGGTTTCAATGAGTCTTCTATTGAGGAATTTTTAAACGGTGATAATTTACAGATACTGAAATTTTCAAGTTAATAAATTGAAAGTTACAAACAAAACCTTACTATATGCATCAAAACAGAGAAAACCAAAATTAAAATTTGTTTGTTGAAGATGTTTACCATTTTCATTATTTTATCACTAGTAGCTCATTCTGCCCCACCCTACTACCAACTCTTTGAAGCATATTTTTTCAACAAAATAATTATACAAATAGTTGAAAAGTGTTACAAATACATTTCATTGGCCTAGGGAATATCAAGAAAATCGATAGATGCCCACTAAGTTGTGATTTTGATACCCAAAACCTTATTTTAGGCCACCTGATTCTTATAATATTTTCCCAGTACATGACCACTTTACGCATTTTGATATTTTTTTCAAGGTAAACGGATTTTATGACTAAAGTTTTGTCATCAACTCATTGGATTTTAGATAATAAGGCTACAATCAAGCAATTTGTTTTGTTAATTTGAAGACTTACAGTGAAAATACAAGGTGCTCATTATGCCCCACCTGCTCATTATGCCCCGCCTACCCCTACTCGTCGCCCCAAGAGTTCTGCTCGTATTTATTTTCGATGCTTGAAATAAAAGAACAAAAAGTTAGAAGGGGTCTAGAGTAGTGGGCTTCCCCTGACTCAAATTGCTACTTAATAACTGTTATAGGGTATGTGTGCCATCAGTAATCTCACGCTACCATATTCACCCTATTCGAAAACAAGCGAATACGGCACCGATTGATTCCCTTCTTTTTGTTCATGGGTGCTCACTTCTAACAAAAAATATAATAAAAGGAACAAAACAAACAGCGCTTCAATCTTTTGTTTTCCGTAGGAGGAAAATGGGAGCCACATGCTGAATAAAGGAACCAATTCCCCACCAATGCCTTCTGTAATCAGGTGAAGTTATTAACAGTGTTCTTGGACCAAAACAAATGTAGAGTTGTGTACCTAGACCTAGACCAAGGGTTCAAATAACAAACTCTAATGATTAGATTTTGATGTCATAAAAAAATCAAATAACGTTATGTAACAAAACGCGTAATATTATCCTATGGGCGTCTTCGATCCATAATACTCCATACATTACATGATACGCAAAGGGAGGGAAGTCAAAAGAGAGTCACTTTAGCGTTATGAATTCACCATGCTTAGGCATATGACGACACTTGAGAAAGACCTCGTCATCGTTAAGTCAATGATTCATTAACTTTGACCAACCTTGAATTGATAACCATTCAAAAATAAACATATTCCAGAATGACGTGATGGAATTAAAATAAGACTGAACACGTCACTATGGTTCAACGATGGTAGCCAATTCCCACGTCAGTTTACATTGAGTAGAGAGATTGATATCGAAAAAAACCAAAATAGCTTTCTTTTCACTGTTCTCCACACAAAGCGCATCTCCAGGAGGATCTTCAACAATATTTTCCCATTTAAAACGAACGAATAACGGAACAGCTGCTGCCGGTTCAGTTGAACCCCTCTTGCGCGTTTGTGTCGTCACATACAATAATGGTTAAAGCACACACAAAATGCACGGTATGATCTCACCTAAACGCCTTGAACGGAAACGTCGGATACGGAGGCAGCCCCGGCAGGAAGGTCACCAGCAGCACAGCCAGTGTCACTTTTAGCAGTTTGGACTTGAGACATTTGCAGGCCATTTTTGGCGTAATAAGATGGTTTTGTACGCGCACCAGTTCCTAGTGACTATCACCCGTTCTAACAACAGAATGAACTGATCGCTCACGGCGGCGCAGTGGTGCAACTCCGCTCCGAAAGCGTTCAACACCTCAACCTTGTTTCCACAGTCTAGTAAACTCGACTTCGAATCACCACAACCGGCACTTGTGGTGCATTGGTTGAATCTGCCTTGCTTCACACACTCTTCAGCAGACTCGTCTTGGCGCGATACAAATATACCGTTCGATAAATATCCGATTCTTCTGGAGGACTGTTGGTTTCTGCTGCTTTCTATCTATAAATATTTGGTCAGATTATGTTAGTAGGTAGGCTGGTTCATGGTATTGTGTTGAGCGCAACGGTGTATGGATAAATCCAGTTTCTCCAGTGCCGGCGTGGTTCTTTATCTATTATACCTGACTACGTTTCTTTTGAATGTGCGGTACCTATTCCTCGCCGGGTGGTGATTGAATAAAAAAAATACCTCGCGTTACATTTGAAAAGGGCCTATCCCTAAAATGTAAACAAATCGATTTTGATACCTTTCCATAGCATCCCCCAACAGTAACATACTGTGAAAACATCACCCGCCTAACCGTTAATCTTATCAGAATAAACCCCACCTTCAAAACGGCCGATCATTGCTTTTTTTCCCAATCATTCATAAGCCCGTGCTCCAAATGGGCCAGTAACGGTAAAATTTTGTTTTCATTTGTTGGTCCTCTTGTTTAAAGGGCCGACAACCAAAAATTTTACGAACGGCTCTCGGCCCGAGCGCCGAGAGAGATAATTCTCTCTCTCAAAAACGGCCAAGCCTTGATACGATGTCAACAACGGACTCACTCGGGGGACCAACCCACGCTAAGAAAATTTTAGAAAGACTCACAATAAGGCTTACACCGGGTGAAGTTTTCCAAATTAGCTTAACATGTTTATCTATAATTTTTCATACTTTTATGATAATTTTTAATGCAAACTTGATTATTGAAGCATAGATACATCTATTCTTGTGTCATTAAAACGAAAAGCATGTTGAAAAATCCTAAAACTTTGAAATACGAATAGGAAATGTGATGGAAAATGTTTGCATAGATTTTTCTCAATGTTTACGTTCTAAGGATAGGCCCTTTTCAAATGTAACGCGAGAATACGCGCTCTTCTCTATGTGTATGTAGGTAGTTGTTACAAGAGAGTCATTTTTTGAAAGCTTTAAATGACTGACATTTTTTTCAAATTACTACATTTAATTACCGTCAATGTACCAGTAGCCGCTCGTGTTCCAATAGCCGCTCACGAGCTTAGAAATGAAGTTTACCTGCGAAAATACAATGTTTTTATCACGGTTATTCAAAATATGCGTGCTGAATTACGATTGTACGGAGAGGTTTGCACATATTTACCAGCTTTGCAGGGTTGTTGTCCGGCATTCTTGCAACATGCCCTGCCCACCGTATCCTTCCGGCATTGGCCACCTTCTGGATGCTGGGTTCGCCGTAAAGTGCAGCGAGCTCGTGGTTCATCCTTCTCCGCCACACACCGTTCTCCTGCACACCGCGTCGCTCGAAAACTCCGAGTGCTTGCAGGTCCTCCTCGAGCATGGTCCATGTCTCGTGCCTGTAGAGGACCACCGGTCTTATTAGCGTTTTGTACATGGTGCATTTGGTGCGTGGGTGAATCTTTTTCGACCGTTTCTTCTGGAGCTCATAGTAGGCCCGACTTCCGCTAATGATGCGCCTCCGAATTTCACGGCTCACGTTGTTGTCAGCCGTCAGTAAGGATCCGAGGTAGACGAATTCCTCCACCACCTCGAAAGTATCCCCGTCTATCGTAGCATTACTACCCAGAAGGAGCTGGTCGTGTACGGTTCCGCCTACCAGCATGTACTTTGCTTTTGAGGCATTCATCACCAGTCCGACCTTTGCTGCTTCACGTTTCAGGCGGGTGTACAGCTCTGCCACCGTTCCAAATGTTCTTGCAATAATATCCATGTCGTCCACAAAGCACACAAATTGACCGGATTTTGTGAAAATCGTTCCCCGGCTGTTGAGCCCGTCGCATCACACCTTCCAGAGCGATGTTGAAGAGTAGGCATGAGAGTCCGTCACCTTGTCGCAGTCCCCGGCGAGATTCGAATGAACTGGATAGTTCACCCGAAACCCTACGCAGTTTTGCACTCCGTTCATCGTTGCTTTAATCAGTCTAGTCAGCTTCCCAGCAAAGCCGTTTTCGTCCATGATTCTCCATAGCTCTGCGCGGTCGATACTGTCGTATGCCGCCTTGAAGTCGATGAACAGGTGATGCGTTGGGACCTGGTATTCACGGCATTTCTGGAGGATTTGCCGTACGGTGAAGATCTGGTCCGTTGTCGACCGGCCATCGATGAAGCCGGCTTGATAACTTCCCACGAACTCATTCGTTTTAGGTGACAGACGACGGAAGATGATCTGGGATAGCACTTTGTAGGCAGCATTTAAATTAGTGATCGCCCTGAAGTTCTCACATTCCAAATGGTCGACAGGTGACCAACTTTTCTGGGTCCATCTTGATGAGTTCAGCTGCGATACCATCCTTACCAGCTGCTTTGTTGGTTTTCAGCTGGTGAATGGCATCCTTAACATTCCTGAGCGAGGGAGTTGGTTCATTTCCGTCCTCCGCTGTACTGGCGTAGTCGTTGCCTCCGTGCCTACGTTCTCCACGCCATTCAAGTGCTGATCGAAGTGCTGCTTCCACCTTTCGATCACCTCTCGCCCGTCCGTCAAAAGGCCTCCGTCTTTTTCCCTGCATATTTCGGCTCGCGGCACGAAGCCGTTGCGGGATGCGTAGAGCTTCTGATAGAACTTCCGTGTTACTTGGGGACGGCACAGCAGTTCCATTTCTTCACACTCCGCTCCTTCCAGGCGGCGCTTTTTCTCCCGAAAGAGGCGTTTCCGCTTCTGTTTGTAACGTTCCACGTTCTGTCGAGTCCCTTGCTGCAGCATTACCGCCCTCGCTGCGTTCTTCTCCTCCAAAACCGTTCTGCACTCTTCGTCGAACCATTCGTTCCGTCGATTCCGGTTCACGTACCCGATGGTGTTCTAGGCTGGGTCGTTGATGGCTACTTTCACTGTACTCCAGCAGTCCTCTAGAGGGGCCTCATCGAGCTCGCCCTCGTCTGGCAACGCGGCCTCGAGATTCTGCGCGTATGCTGAGGCGACATCCGGTTGCTTCAGTCGCTCTAGGTTGTACCGTGGCGGTCGCCGGTACCGTACATTGTTGATGACGGAGAGTTTTGGGCGCAGTTTGACCATCACCAGATAGTGGTCGGAGTCGATGTTGGCGCCACGATAAGTCCTGACGTCGATAATGTCGGAGAAGTGCCGTCCGTCAATCAGAACGTGATATGATCGATTTGAGATTCCGTCTGCTGTGGTGATCTCCAGGTGTAACAATAAAGGAGACTGTGTTGGAAAAAGGTGCTACGTATGGCCATATTTTTGGAAGCGGCGAAATCAATGAATCGTAGACCGTTTTCGTTCGTCTGCTGGTGGGCGCTAAACTTACCAATCCTCGGTCTGAATTCATCCTCCTGGCCTACCTGAGCGTTTAAATCTCCTATGATGATCTTGACGTCGTGGTTTGGGCAGCGATCGTATTCGCGTTCGAGCTGCGCGTAAAATGCGTCCTAGTCATCATCAGTACTTCCGGAGTGTGGGCTATGCACGTTTATTGTGCTGAAGTTGAAGAATTGGCCCTTGATCCTCAACCTGCACATTCTTTCGTCGATCGGCCACCAACCGATCACGCGCCTCTGCATATCACCCATTACGATGAAAGCTGTTCCCAGCTCGCGTGTGTTGCCGCAGCTCTGGTAGATAGTATGATTACCTCTAAACGTACGCACCATGGATCCTGTCCAACACACCTCCTGCAGCGCTACGATGCCGAACTTGCGGTCCTTCAGTAGATCGGGAGTACACCCGATTCTTTTTTTGCACGGTTCTGGTTTTTGCTATAACTCAGTCATTTTTCAACCGATTCTCATGAAATTTCTTACACATGTAGCCACGATTAGTACTATCAGTTTACAAAATTTCATGAGAATCGGTTCAAAATTGACTGAGTTATAGCAAAATAACGACCCGTGCAAAAAAAGAATCGGGTGTATGCGGGTGCTCCCAATGAAGTTGAGAGATCGGCAGTTCCACGTACCGAGTTTCCAATCGCAAGTCCTTTTTGTTCGCTGGGGTCGTTGCCGTTGGTCTCGGTTCGTATTATTCTGTTGCTGATTTTCCGTTACAATGGTTTTTTTACGGTTGGCACGTAGGGCCTGACACCAACCCCCTACTTTCCGGAGGACCATAGTGCATTGTTGAGCTTAGAGTCCTTCCCTGGCACTCGGACGTAGATTAGCCGCCCGTAACATGGGGATCAGACAGTGTTGTGAGCCGCTCCTCCTTGAGAACAGACGCTCAGTTTTGCCGAAGCAACCACCCCCCCCCCCTCCCTGTCAGCCTACGACCAAAGTTCCCACCGGGGTTGGTTACCCGATCTTCCCTAAGGTTGCTCATAGTTTCCGGTCGGTACCACGAGGAGGTAGGGATAGGAGTTGCTTTAGAAGATATGGTTCTTGAATGAAGTGTTGGAAATGGGATCCACCGCTCGGAATTCGCGTTCTCCGAATTTGGGACAGCGTATATCCTGGATACCTGCCACATTAACGCCGACATTCTGCAGTTCACGAGCCACGAGCCCAACACGTGCGAGTTCATTCAAAGTTCTTACGTTCTAAGATCCGACTTTACAATCGTCCTTAATTAGTTGCCGGGTATGTTGCCGTTGAATCAATTCGTTTACTCTACTATTGCTTTTGAAGAGACGAACTAGCCAAGGGCTGAAAGTCTCTCATATAAATCAATTAATCAATACTATTGCTTTTCTTGGTGTTTGAAGGTTTTCAGCAGGCTACCTTACCGGAGCCGCACTGCCTACATCGCCGCGTTGAAGGGGCTGCCTCCTTACGTTGAGCACATAGTGGGTGAGGTGCGATGCAAAGAGAAAAGAGATCGGATAAGCGTCGAAGCACACTCTGTGGAAACTATATGCAGAACGCATAAACCGTACATAGTAGATGAGCTGCGATGAGTGCGGAGATGCGATGGAGCTGCTTCGACGCATGTGAACGCAAGAGAACGCTTGTCGGGTATGGTTTTTATGATTGCGCTCGTTGTGTATGTAAAGCAATGAGGATTTAATGTGTTGGGAATGCTAGAAGGTAATATAAAATGCGTTAATATGTTGTTGTTTTTAAACATAACTCAATGCTTTTTCACGTGACATGCATTTTGATGGACCAAACGTAATAGAAATTTATCATACTGTCTATCGATCGCCATGTAAAATAACATATTTCATTGCATATAAAATAGTATTCCATCAAATCGTTTAAGTTTTTTTACAGCATAATTGTTATTATATGTGTATAAGAAAACATTTTATTTTCTCTGTTCGGGATTTGAATCAAGTGATCAATGTTTGATATGGTCGTTTGTTCAGTGCATGTTATTCATGTGCAAGTTAGAAAGTTTAAGGTTTTATGTATTCAACTTAATTGCTAAAAGGATTCTGATTGAAAGGTTCTGCTTTTTTCTTTGTCAGACAAAACTAGATTCCTTAACGAAAAGAGTGTGACATCGATTTCGATTGATACTCTTTTATCTAATAAGTATATGATGAATATTCAGGCTTATTCTGCTAATCAGGCTTATTCTGCGCGGCGTGTGAGGTGATACGAGTCGAATGAGGTGACAAAAGTCGACTCGCCCCATTTGATTTACATTAGTCGTCTCACGTCACGTGAGACGAAACCGTCCGTCTCACCTCACACGCCGCGCAGAATAAGCCTGATTGTGTACTTATTAGAGACATCTTTTCTCGTAGATATCGCCAAAAATTTTGTAATAGAAAAAAACTATACCGTATCACCTGATACGGGACGCCGTGTTAATTTTCCTATCTTCCCTCTCTTTCTAACAATTTGCCTCACGATTTTGAAGATGTTAATCTCGATTTCTATCGTACAGAAGAGGCTAAAAAACAATCAGCATATGCACTGCAAGTGAGCATACACAATGATAAGTTTTTGTTCCATAATATGCAGTAGAATCTGAGGTTACATCTTAGTACCAACAGAGCAATGGCGGATATTTCCTCGATCGTCCCGTTCGCCCTTAAATAATACATACTTGCCGAATTTTTGTTTCTTTTTGCCGAGGTCAGCACAATCAAGTAATGTTGTAATGCCGAAATCAGTATAACAGTCTCATATTGATTTAAATTGAAATCAACACTCAGATAGCCCAGTTCGGAAAGTAAAAATATGTGTATACATAAAGACATCGCTCACGCGGATATACATGTTATAGGGTGGGGCGGGGCAAGATGGGTCACCTAAGGATGCATCACCATAACTTTGTAAATACAAATCGTATTGGTTTGTATTCGTCCGCTACTCTTCAATACACTAGTTAGCTATGCTAAAAGTCGATAAAAAGATCATTAAACACAAAATATGATGTTAAACAAGCAGTTTTAAAAAGTGATCAATTTTGCGCCGTGAAAAAAAGGCGGGGCAAGATGGGTTACCTTTTAGGTAATTCACATTTTCTCAACGAAAAACGTCAAAATATAAGATTTGTTCCGCATTCATATATGCTCCATATCCATACTGAGTAAACAAGAGCTACTAGTAAACATTTTATAAATTTATTTGGAATATAAAAAACTTTACGATTCGAGTGGTCCTCAGGCGACTTGAAAATCGATGTTTTTACTAAAAAAATATCATAATTTTATGTTATAATTTTAAGCGTTCATTCCGCTTGATTGAAGTCAGTTATGAGATAGTCTTGTGATAAAAAATAAATAACTTTTGAATGCTCCAAAAATACGTTCAAAATTGAAGGTGACCCATCTTGCCCCGCGGCCGTTTATATGGAGATTATATGGGATGTATCGCATAAGAAAAATGGCTAAAAACCATTTTATTTTTCATTTCCAATGAGAGTGAATAATTTTTCAATCAATGCCCTAAACTTTTGTATATTCATGCTGGTCATCTAACAAAATTATTAACATAATCAAAACATGAGCAATGCGCCCGAAAATGGCACTGACCCATCTTGCCCCGCGACCCATCTTGCCCCGCCCCACCCTACATTCTTTTCTCAAATAAATTAATTCAATAATCTCAATCTTGTACAGTTATACCAGATTTTTTTTGAACTGGTCGGTTTTTGCTCTTGCAACAGGATCAAAACTGACTAAGTTATAGCAAAAAAAAACGGCCCGCGCAAAACATAAAGCGGGTGCATTTTATCTTTCCGCTCTTATAGATGAAACGATCATTTCACTACCCACATCCAAAGAAGCGCTTCAACATACAAGCGCCTTCATCGATCAAATCACGCCACGTGAGTCGTTGATGCGCACGAAATAGGCGAAAAAGGATGTGAAAACAACATGCGCACCCTCATTGAAATCCACATGCACTATGGCCTATCAAACATCCCTCTTCTCATCTCATAACTTATCGCATCCGATCGCATCTCACCTTACCCACTATGGTCACAGCCTTAGGTATAGCTGACGCGATACAGCATTTCCTCAATCTAGCTAAAGTCAGAAGGCCAACAGTGCCCAGGCTGAACTACCCACTAAGCACACAACTCTTAGCTGGCGGTCTTTGTCATCGCTTGACCCGTGGAAGCATGAGGTAGGAACTTGTGAGAATCAGAGTTGTTTTGGACGCTCTCCTTCTCGACTCATCGTTTTGCAGCCCATTACGAGAACAACTACTAGGGGGAGGAGTGGGGGTTTCTGGCTAAAGTCTACGCTCCATACAAATTTCAAAATTTTTGTATGGACGAATGTCTACGAGGGGGGAGGGGAGGGGTCTGAGATAGCCAAATTGGATTTTCAGAATCAAGTATTACATCAAGATAAATCATATACAGGAGTATAAAAATTGCAAGATGTGATGGCTGGAAGATTAGGCAAGCAAACTCCTCCATTTCATTATTAGTGAATTGTAAAAAATATCATTCGGTAACTGAAAACAAACCACGATATCTTCTCTACCCGCAGAAAATCCCTTTTTGGTGTCCTAAATTTTGCCGTTTGTGAACCAGTGTTATAACGTGTGAGCTTTTGCAGTCAAAGCTTCCCTTAACAATCGAATGGTAGAATGCGTGTGAAATAATAAGAGAGAGACGAGAGAGTAAAAAACATCACAATCTATATATACATTCACATGCATTATGCCAAGAGCCGAGTCAGATAAGATAGACCGCGAAACATTTGCAGAGCTGAGGCTAAAGTTTACAAACATAACATCCTATGCAGACATCGAGCTAAGAAAGCGAACGCCTGCGAGGTACAAAAATCACTGCAGCAGTATTGATAAATTTCTTGTCTGAAAATAAATCCCTCCTAGTCGAAAATGGGTTTTATGTCTACAGCAGCCCATTTATCGATATTCGTTGCAATAGTGGCCATCATACCCGGCTTGCCACCTTTCCCAACATTCCCGTTCAAAGAGTTCAGGTAAGTGCAAAGTTCAATATTCCTAGTACCAATACAATAGAATCTACCTATGCAATCTCATTGAATCGATTTCAGTGTAAAGCCTCCCCGGCGCCTTGAAGGGGTCCTCGCTCCCAACCAGCTTCTCAACAATCCGGAACGATGGCTAGAAAACCAACTGATAGCTCCGGAGTCCATTTTGGTTCGAGGCAATAGCACATTCGCTTCGATCGCCGGTGGTAAAATCGTCGAAATTACCGGCAAGGATCAGATCCGAGTGATCACGAAATTCGGAGTGGAATGTCGTGAGTATATCATAACTCGTTATCAAACAACTTTATCAAAGGCCCCTTTCTTCAATAGAGGGCCCCTACCATGAACGCGAATGTGGACATCCCCTGGGGATAGCCTTCGACACCCAAGGCAACAACCTGATTGTGATTGAACCGTACTTCGGTATCTATCAGGTTCAGATCAAAACCGGTCAGAAAAAGCTGCTAGTCCCGTTGGATCAGATTATCGAAGGCGGCAAAAAGTCGCGAAAGCCGGGTATCCCAATGAACCTGGAGGTGGCGAAGAACGGAGACATCTATTGGTCGGAAATGTCGTCGGATTTCCGCTTTGAAGATGGTCTCCAAGCGATGCTGCTCAACCCGTCGGGACGTCTCGTACATTACTCGCGCGCTACCGGCCAGAACAAGGTTTTGATCGATGAAGTCTTCGGTGCCAGCGGAGTCGCACTCAGCAAGGACGAAAGCTTTGTTTTGGTGGCTGAGCTTGGAGGGCAGCTGATACGTCGCTATTACCTGAAAGGTCCCAAAGCGGGAACTCACGATATCTTTATCGACGGACTACCAGGTCAGGTTGATAATCTAGTGGAGGATGATACGGGTATCTGGGCAGCCGTTCTGATTGCCGTAGATGACGAAAATCCATCGCTTTTGGCAAAACTTGCTTCGTACCCGAATGTTCGGAAGTTTCTCGTACGATTGATGAGCATTCTAGAACTACCGTTTGAATACCTGTACGAGAAAACTGGAAACTACCTTGCCTTGCGAGCATCGCATTTCATTGGTAACTTCAACAGCGTATTCGCGCTTTTCCCAAAGCGTGGTACGGTTCTACGTCTGGATTGGAATGGTAACATTTTGGCAGCACTGCATGGTGACGATGGCCAGACCAATTTGGTTGCACATGCCGTACAGAGTGGAGACTATCTACTGCTAGGTTCACCGTTGCACAACTCAATTAGGAAAGTTAAGCTGACCGATGAGGTGCTGCGGATTGTGTCGCCAGGACGGAAGAGCGTCCCGGAGGTGACGATAGATTTCAGCGAGAAGGAGAACAAGCTGAAGCACGAAGATTTGTAACATGACATGTTGGAGGAAATGTGAATAAATTAGTCATAAAACATATTTCGGTTAGGAATGGTTTACTTAGCTTATTAAGAGGCAAATTAAAGATTATGTTGGTCGTTTCTAAATAAAACCAATAAGAAAGTTATCACATTTGCTTTTTTGTTTTCCTTTGGTTCACTTTGTAGTACTTACTACAGTAGCTTGTCTGGTTTTCTATTGTCCAGTTTATTTCCCTATAGATACTTTCAAGTAAGTCATCGTCTTGAAAAGGGTATCTTCTAATTGTGATGGTTTATCTTCACCACACAAGTGCCAATATCATCTGGAGCAACGTAGATATTAACTTGAGATGCTCCAGTTTAATGCAATACTTCAGTAGTGCAGATCTTGGATTACTTAATATGTATAGGTAACCGTCCAACCTTCATAATATCTGCTAGAAGAAATGTTGATATGATTAGATCTACCACGAGCTAAAGAAACTTTATCTGGCTATCGCTACATTTTTTTTTGATGTTTTGAATGTTACTTGGTTTCACCTGGGACAAAACCTACTTATCAGCGAAGCAGTTCTATGAGCACTTCCTCAATTTAACTGAGAACTTCTCTACCAAAGATTATTTTGCATTCGTATATCGTGTGGGAGGTGTTACAAGTTACAAGTGTTACAAATTACAATATCTCATATTAAAATCCATATCAGAGGCTCGGAAATACTCTATGCTTTATCATGGCTTAAGCGCCACTTTCGAGGTACGAGAGAAAACCGGTCAATTGAGTCTTCACCTGAGGAGTTCTCGAACAACAAAGCTTCTGTTAGAGTAAGCTGGCCAACATAAGATAATGCAGAATTCCATACTGTCAATTGGATTGAACTTCCTCCAAATTGCACTAAACGGAAACGTAACTAAGAATAAAAATATAATCAATCGTCAAATAAACAAAAATTCTTGTGCTTTTTACAATTTCGGATTGGACGGTTTGTTTGGGGTTTACGGTTTAGGAAATCCTCAAAAACACTAGATCATGGTTATGTCTACAGTCTAACACATACCTGCGCAGGTTTTTTCTTCGCCGACTAGATGCTGTTCGTCACGGCTCGAAAGTGGCGTGAACCTTGTCGTTGGTTGTGGGCACCTTTTTTGCGATGGCAGCGAAAGG
This sequence comes from Aedes albopictus, assembly GCF_035046485.1. Lineage (NCBI taxonomy): Eukaryota > Metazoa > Arthropoda > Insecta > Diptera > Culicidae > Aedes > Aedes albopictus. The sequence goes on along the minus strand of NC_085136.1, from coordinate 323,817,432 downwards.
AGTGATCCGTCTTCGCTGCAGTATTGGTGCGCAGCGATTGACTCCGGCTGGACGGAAGACCTCCGATTTCCGGGACGAGAACGTCCGGAATTGACCTTTAGAGGAAGCCCACTTTTCTCAACGACCCGGCTTCGCGTACTAAGATTACTACTAGGCCGAGCGGGGTTAAGAGGACTTTTAACTATCAGTTCGGGTTCCGGTCCTTTTTTTTTTCTTCAACCACCTTATTTAGGGGTAGTAGGGGCAATATGACCATACGGGGCAATATGAGCCACCCTGAATTTGGCCTTATTATCAAGTTTTGTTCTGTTCAAAGCCTTGGGATCTTTTATAGAATGCTTCAATCACGTCTCACTATAAAAACCGTACCAAAATTCGATTCTGAAATGCAAATATTAATGAAAATTTAATTTTTTGCTACGAACGCAAAAATGTTATAAGATTTAAAACTCCAAAATAAGCTATTAACAGATAACTCCCTACTGCCCAGGTAATTATTCCATTACAGTTGATACTGCTACTATTACTGAGCAGTTTGTGGACAAGTCTGAATTTTTCGAAACTGAAATTACAACAAAACAAGAATTTTCCGAAACGAGTCTCTACGGGGCAATATGGTCATACCTGCCCGGACCAGTGGCGTAGCCACGGAACCCCGGAGTGTATAAAATACACTGAATTGTTGTTAAATAATCATATTTTTCTATTTCTCACTCCTTACGAAACATTTGTGCTCATTCTGCGAATGGAGTGACGTGAGAAAAGTCGGAGTCGTATATCGAGATGAGGAATCCACTCTCGAATGAAGTGACTCGCCGTGTAAATCAAATGGAGAGTCACCTCATTCGAGTCGAGATTTCTCACCTCGATATACGACTCCGACTTTTCTCACGTCACTCCATTCGCAGAATGAGCACAATTGTCTAAAAAAAACAAACAAGTTTTAAATTATGGCTCATATTGCCCCGTATAGCTGGGAAACACATGAAAATCAATGGTTTTCAAAAGTATTTCCCAACAATTAACAAAAAGTTGTTTTCATAACTTATCGACGCAATATCACTCCTAAGCATGGTTCAATTACATTAAAATAGGTAATTATTTGTTGAGTTTTTCTATGCATTTCAGAACGATTTCCTTATGTGGCCCATATTGTCCCGATCACCCCTACAGCTCTTTTGTACACTAGGGCACTACAATTGGCAGCTGCACTGATTGATTCCAATAGGCAGCTGCACTTGTACAGCGCCTAAATGTATCTAGATTGAGTTTAAATAAGGGCGAAAGTAACATGAGAGAGTTCTCTTCATCGACTCTCTCTTCTGCAAATCAAAGTGACAAGATGCAAATTCAGATGAACTTTTTTACACTTAGACGCTAGATTGCATCGCAACCTAGCGATTTATGACCAAAAAGTGCTACCATACTTGCATCTTGTCACTTTAATTTGAAGAAGAGAGAGTCGATGAAGAGAACTCTCTCATGTTACTTTCGCCCTTATTTAAACTCAATCTAGGTATTATACTCTAATTCTACTTTATCGAACTGCTTGCCTTGCGCTGCTGTCACTTTTCTACCCTGTCCATGGTAGAATGATGAGCACGAGGATGTTGATGTGTGACTCTTGAAGATCAACTGACGAAAAATTTTACGAAAAAGTGCCGGGGCTGGGATCGAACCCACGACCATCATACGAGTAACTACAGCGCATTTGGCCCCTCAGCTCCAATGCACAATGGTCCACGAATCAAATTTACGAGGAAAGATGCATTTAGCGCCTTCAAATGATTTTCTAGATTAATATGGTCTTCTACAAAGTGGTTCCTAAAAATAAGGCCCTCTTATCAATATACATGAAAATTAGGGTGGTCCATATTTTCAAAGAAATTGTGAACCAAACTTTTTTATTTGCAAGAATAACTATATACATTCTTCGGGATAGTTGTAGATCTATCAATTTTGAGCAAGTTTGCGGAAGACACTTTTTATGTAGCTTTAAAATTGACCGATCTAGCGGTATTTTTCTGAATAAGCTTAGGGTGGTTCAAGAAAAACCGGTTATCTGGCGTTAACTTTTTAAGTTTTGATTTTTCATCAAAGTCGCCCAAGAAACACTTGTAGAGCATTCGAAGACGCGTCGTTTCGTGAGCTGAGATGGTCGTTATCTCTTTTGGTTCAAAAGTTACAGGCATTTTTTCTTAAAAAATCATAGTTTTTTAAAAAGGTGTTATGATGGGTTGGGGCAAACATAAAAAATATCTTTTGCTCGCATTCAAAAGAAGAAATCGTCCCCTTAATGCTAGAACTAGGTAACTGGTTTTGCGAAATCGCAAGAAATTTGTTTATATCTGAACGTATACCACAATAAACACAAGTTTGTCAATTGAAAATCCGAAAACACATATTAATTCAACATTTTAGACCAACAAAGAGTTTGTTTTATACCAGGATGAGTTTTACCAGCCATTTTTATCCGCACTTTCCAAAACGAGTTACCTAGCTCTAGCATTAAGGGCGCGAAATGTTGTTATAAAACATATCAAAAAATTGGAGGGGTGTTATTTTTGTAACTCAAGTCAAAAGTACCTATTTTTTCTATAAAATCATCAATAAAATGGTTCTTAGACAACTTTTATGAGAAATTTGAAACAAAAAAGATAAAGCGTTTAAACTGTTTTGACCAAATTTGGGGCATTTTCTTATAGTTTTCATAGGGTGACGCTAGAACAAATCGTTTTATTGCTTTATCTTTTTTGTTTCAAATTTCTCGTCAAAGTCGCCTAAGAATCACTTTTAGAGCTTCCAAAAACGCGCATTTTTGTGCGCTGAGAATGTTGCTACGTCATTCCGTTCAAAAGATATTGATGATTTTCTAGAAAAAATAGGCACTTTTCAAGTATTTTTAACTTGAGTTACAAAAATAACACCCCTCTAATTTGTTTTATAACAACATTTCTTCTTTTGAATGCGTGCAAGAGATATTTTTTATGTTTGCCCCAACCCATCATAACACCTTTTTAATAAACTATGATTTTTTTAAGAAAAACGCCTGTAACTTTTGAACCAAAAGATATAACGACCATCTCAGCGCACGAAACGATGCGTCTTCGAATACTCTACAAGTGTTTCTTGGGTAACTTTGACGAAAAATCGAAACTGAAAAAGTTAACGCCAGAAAACCGGTTTTTCTTGAACCACCCTAAGCTTATTCAGAAAAATACCTCTAGATCGGTCAATTTTAAAGCTACATTAAAAGTGTCTTCAGAAAACTTGCTCAAAATTGATAGATCTACAACTTTCCCGAAGAATGTATACAGTTATTCTTGCAAATAAAAAAGTTTGGTTCCCAATTTCTTTGAAAATATGGACCACTCTAATTTTCATGCACATTTTAAAGAGGGCCTTATTTAATACTACAACTTTGTAGAAGACCATATTTGCCTAAAAACTCATATGAAGGCGTTGAATGCATATTTCCTCATAAATCTGGTTCGTGGACCACTGTGCAATGTTGTGCTCGCTTGTTATGCACTACAGCCAGCAAGCTTGACATTGCAGCTGAGGGGCCAAATGCACTGTAGTTACGCGCATGATGACTATCCACTTATGAAGTGAACGTGTAGCCACTACGCCACGAGCTTCGGCATTGGGTTCCGGTCCTTCGCACGATAATTGGCGACACGCGAAGATCGCGTTGATTCGGGTTGTAGCGTATTGGATCCTTTCCAATGGGTTATTGGCGACCCCCGGGTATGCTTTGCTCCACTTTGGTAGTGCGACTCACTCCCGCTTCACTGCCCTTAGGGCAGGTCTCGATGAGTGCACGGACTCCTTACAGAGTTCGCGTCTTCGGTAACTCGAATAAAATTTTACAAATGTTACAAATCACTACTATATCCCACAATGGGTGATGTTAAGTACTACATTAACTTAGCTTAGACACAAACCTATATCGGCTAATCATTTCAAAGTGAGCTCAATTAATTCAAATTCAAGTGATTTGTTTCAAGAAGATAAAACAACGTCAAAAGATTTCTAGACCGAAAAGCGTCGAACACAGCTCTGGTCCTCACAAGTTCCTACCTCATGCTTCCACGGGTCATGCGCTCATTTATTTTGGTACCCATGCGCTCATATTTTGGTACCCAACCCAAAAAATACTGAAAACGACATTTTTTTTTTCAAATATCTCAGAAACCAGTAGAGATATCGCAATTTTGAGCACAAATTTGGCCCAATTGGGTTCTAGAATCAATTTAGTCTAGAAAAAATAAGTTTGAAAATTAAATTTGAAATTATTTTTGAAAGTTTGTTCTAGCAAAAATTTCACTTGAACCCTTTGCGCCACCCCCAAATATCAACCGAAATCGCTCATTTTTGTACAGCTGACTTATTTCGACTAGTAGATCACTTTCCACTTGGGAAATCATATATCGGAGAGATTTTTTGAAATTAGCCCCACCCTAATAGGGGATCTTAGGCCAACAACCTGTTCTCGAAACCCAAAAACCGTTACAGGAACCGAAAACGAAAAATATTCGGCCCTTTGCACCGCTCAGGACTGAAAGTAAATATAAATTTAAAAAATGATGGAAACCATTGTAAAAAATATGCGATGGAATTCTTCGAAGTCATCATGGGTAAATATTGATAAATGGCTCCCACCCATTACGAATCCTTCTGAAGAAAATTTCTAGACTGCGGAAAAATCTTTTTACAAAGGCTTTCTTTCCTGACTATCGGACAAAACTAACAACGCCCTTCTTACATTTATTAGTCAATTATAAATATCATTTTTATTTACTTTATTATTTGCTCGCTTGTCACATTATGGTTGTGTGTGTGGTTGTTGTTGTTGTTGGTATCTTATTTTCCAAGTATTATGGTTCAATATTAACTGTTCAGTATTCGTTCACTCCTACTCTCCTGCGGTGACGGTCAAGCAGTCAGACGCACGCCACCTGAATTCGACGTGGTTGAACGACGTTCTTCGATCAAGAATGATTTTTTGTTTTCGTCTTCCGATGTCATCAGTATAATCAGTATGCCTTGTTCGTATGTCATTCATCCTAGATTCTTTTTATAGGTAGTCAATCAGTAATCAGTGTGTGTGTGTAATACCCTTAAAAATAGAGATTAGGTGTTTGTGTGGCGCCTTCGAATGTCCCAATTCATGCGCGCACGATGACGTTTTAAATGCATCCTTAAAACTTTCCTTTCGACTATTATTCTGTTGTGCCGGGTATGTATGGGTGTGAGCTTTCCGTTTGCTGGAAGGGATTTGAGAGGAGTGGGGAGTTTTCTGTTGTTTTTTTTATTCTTAAAGAGTAGTTAGTTTTTTTTACTTTGAATAGAACTGTGCTAATTCGCATTGTTTCAAAAGTTATCAAATCAAGCTAAATTTAGTTTTTTTTTTGTTTTAGATGCTTTCTTTTTCAAAGAGTTGTTTTCGGTAATCTGTAATAAACACGTACACATTTACAGTTCTAACATATGAAATTTCGTAGTTCATGCTTTGCTTCCTTGCTGTTTACCGTCCTTAAGTCTTGTTTCTGGTTTTGCGGTGTGGGATTCTCATTTAAACAGTCGGTTTTGTTGGGATAGCACCTAGGTATCTGCATTTGCTTCCCTTATGTTATGATTCCACAGATGCAATCCTGCCTAAGTTTGATTACAATCAGTATGGATTATTTACAAGGTTTCGTTTGGGATATGACGGGTAATTTCACTATTTTGCGGTTGTGGAGACATAGGATTAACATACAGGAAATAAACGCTATCGACACACATTCATTCGAAACGCCTTTCATCAATCGGGTTTGTAATTCATTTTACGAACAAAAGGTCTGGGCTGTGCACTTACTGTGATTCATTCTCATCTATAGTTGGGTAGTTATCGTGATTCTAGGGATGACAGGTTAGAAAGGTCAATCACAGACGAACAGGCGTAACACTCTTCAAAGCGGCTTGGCACATGCATTTAAGGACAAACGTCTGTAAATCCTGCTTCAACAGTGCATCTCCATGGTGCAACTTCAGATGCACAAATCTCAAGAAGCAAACTTCAAACAACAGGGCATTTTATTATTCTGTTCTTGCTCACTTGTAATAAGCTTAAAATAAGAAGCTCAGTCTGTCCTTAACGATCAATTCCGATCCTTACACCAGAGGCGCTAGTGCTTGATCGCTTTGACGTTTGCCAGTGTACACGATTACACAGGCGATTTGTGTAATAGTGTGCGTGTTAGCAAACGTCAAATCGAAACAGGTGCCAGTGTGTTCATGAAAAAGACACCGGGCAAAAATTTTTGATGAATTTCCTTTAAGAGTTACGTCTGTTTGGCTGTGGTTCAATCCAAAGAACGTTTTCAAGTCCAATGAATTCCAGGAGGTTCTAAAGAAAGATGTATTTAATAAAAAATATTGGTTTCGTGACGTTTATTGAAGCCTTACTTCAATTAAATAGACTGCATAACGTTGAATGGAAATCCCAAACAATCCTCAGTTGAAAGCTGCACGTAATAAAAGCAAAGCTAGTTTTATGAGCTTGACAGGGATAATCTCTACAACAAATCTAGATTAAAAGGCATAATTTTCTGCTGGAATCAACTTACAATAAAGCTTTAGAGCCTAAACTCTTTTACGTTAGAAATTTCGTTAAGAATTCCTCCAAGGATTTCTCCCAAGATTCATTCAGGAATCATCCCAAGGATTCTCCAAAAAATTTACCTTAGAATGCTCCGAAATTTCCTTACAATTCCTCCTGAGTCTCTTCCAGGAATTCCTCTCGGTATCCACCCATGGCTTCTTACTGAAGTCTCTTCAAAGATATTTCCAGGATTTCTCTCGGGAGGATCATTTCGGGATTTTTTCCCGGAATTCCAGAGCTTCCTTCAGATACTCCATCTGGGATTTCATCCTGGGATATCAGGAGTCCTCCTAAGATTCTTCAATTGATTCCACCTGAGATTCGTTCTCAGAAACGTCCATGGGTTCGTTCCTGGCCACTTTCCGAGAATCCTTCAGTTTTTTTTACGTCAACTTCCACGAATCTTGAAAGATGCTTCTCGAAATCTTACCAGGGTTTCCGACACGTTTTCTTCCACACATTTCTTCAAGAACTTATTCTGGATATTCTACAGGGATTCTGATAGAAGAGAGGGTAAGGTAGAGATGATAAGGTATAAAAAGAAGTAATAATCATAAAGAAGTAATCAACCTAACAAGCTCAACTCCAAACTTTGCTTTAAACATATTTGATTGTCGATTTACTTCCGGTGTTTGTCAGTCTTTTCTACGTCTCTAGGTTTTTTGTTTGGTAGATAAAACATCTGGTGATTACAGCGCTACTGCCAATCAAACGCTTTTTTTCCATACACGACCGTCCTTATGAGCCTCTGCACGAATCTGGCGTACTGCTCACTCCCACAGAAAACTTGAAAACAGTTCGCACAGTAAAAGTCAAATGTGACTTTTACTGTGCGCGCTGTTTTCAAATATTCTGTGGGAGTGAGCAGGACAGGGCAAATTCGTGCAGAGGCTCATTTAGGCTGTTTACAGTTAGGATTCGTTTTATCATATCCAAACAGACGTAACACTCTTCAAAACGACTTGGCACATGCATTTAACGATCAATTCAAACTTCATCTGATATGCGCAATCATTCCACCAGATGCGCTAGTGTTCGATCGCTTTGACGTTTGCCAGTGTACACGTTGCTGAATGATGCAAACGAATATTACAGGCGCTTTGTTTAGTAGTGTACGTGTTAGATAAACGTCAAATCGAAATCCATCATGGCCGCAGTGTCGCGCGCGGTTCTACCAACAGGTGGCAGTGTACTCATGAAAAAGACACCAGGCGAAAGTTTTTGAGGAATTTCCTTTAAGAGTTACGTCTGTTTGTCTGTGGTTTTATGCTAAGCATTTGTTTTCATAAGCTACTGCATTGCAAGCTTCAGATTTAGAAATTTTCATTCAATTTAGGCCAGATTACTGTACAAGAAGGCGGAAATAGATTGGGTCATGATTTTTTGTGGGTAAATTAAGACGTTGGATATTATCACATATAAACAAAGACGTTACCAAAATAAAAACAAAACATTTATAATTTTTGACTACACAAATGAACAGCAAATGACATCAAGGCCAAAAAAATGGAGAACACAAGGAACATTTCTTTCAAAGTAAACAAAATTATGCGAGAGAAGAAATAAAACAAACTTATAAAAATTGTACAAAAAGCATATGTTTATGTTTAAGATCAGTGCGCAAAAAGTGCAATATACAGAAATTTACAATTGTCGTTCGGCTTGCATACATCAAGCAGTTCCAATTACACTAGTTATAATTGATTCTTGTTTTATCTATTAGTGCTCTTGTTTCAGTACAAATGTGATAAAATTAATACACAGTTAAAACATCACAATACGTGACGATAGGTTATATCCGTTACGTACGATTTGCTTACCAAGAATCAAGATAACCGATCAAACTACACATAAAAAAATAGAATAATAATACACATCATTTCTAGTAATGCTATCTCGCGCGCGCTAAAATAAGCAGCTAACGGGTACGATTCGAACACATTTCATTTTAATACACAGTAAAAAAAAGATTAATAAATGTCGATACAATATGTGTCGCGCGTGTAAAAAAAAACATAAAAATCTAAACCTGTAACACAGATAAATGCACTGGGACACAGTAAATAATATACAGAGCGCGTGTGTGGATTGACGACGTGTGAGTTAACAATTTTAAAAGCATTTTTTTGTTTCTGTTTGATTCATCAAGGTACATGTTACACGTGTTTTGCTTTTTGCTAAGTAGATATAGGGGAAGCACTGCTGCTGAAGAAGTTTATATAAACTTTACAAACTAGAGGGAGAGAGCCTGATTGACTGTGGACGCCTAACGACGATTCAATGAACCACAGAAAGTTCACCCGAGCAAAGAAATAATTGTGCACACTTGTAAGATAGTAACATCAAGTAACGTTTTTTATCTGTAGCATTCATACAGGGAACAATAGCTTGTGGAAAATAGATGTCGAGTTGCCTAACAACTACACACAATAACATTCGAGCAATAGAAATTTCAAAAACCTCACTTGTTGGTATTAACTGGTTGGTTTCATGCAAATTTTTGGTTACTACGTTTCGTTTGTTGTAAGAAATCTACGATTGACAGTTCCTCTTTCGGTGAGATGGATTGAGCTGAGCTTGGTACGTTTTATGGTTTGAATCGTTCAAAATAGGAGAAATGCTATCAATTCGAGATCGATCAGTGCTACTTGGAGGTTTTGGATTACAATTTTATTGCCATTTTCCGGCTATATACCAGTCGGCCAGTATGTCTGAAATAGACGTAAAAACTTGAAGAATGTTTAGGCAAAGTACGTTTAATTGGCAAATTGAGAGATAAATTTTTGAAAAAAAAATACCACTTGTTTTGGTGGGATTCGAACCCACGACACCGTATCACTAGGCCGGCGCTTTAACCAACTAAGCCACAGAATAAGTTACGATTCTGCGGAATAGAAAGTCAAACTGGATTCGAAGTACCACCCTAGCCGGGTCCGTCTTTCAAAACTTTATCTCTCTATTTGGATAACCTAGGATTATCTAAACTGATTTCATATATATGGGGTATATATGTTAAACGACATATGAATAAGTATGCATCCATAACTGCAACTGGTGCAATTATTAGGCTAACCCAGCGACTACAAAGCGGATGTGACTGGATATGTATAGAGAATATCCAGTAGAATTACCGTACTGTAATCCAATGCAAAAATAAGACTGTCGAATCTGGTCGACAAAACACGCAATCGGCCCAGTGACATTTCATGGTTTCCAAGAACGTGTCAAGAAGAAATATTGCATGTTTCGTGTTGTCATTAAAATTGCTACTTTTCGAAACATGCAAAAGATAACTACCGAAAATTCAGCTTTTGTGGACGAACACAGGGCCTTCTGGGCGTCAGTCGTGCACCTCACCTCCATCAACTGGAAGCTAATACGCTTTCTGCTAGTAGTGGTTGTTAAAGTTGTGCAGGTGGGTCCCAGAAAATTGAATTCGACAAAACCGCATTTCAAAAGCTAGACTTTACATATACTGACATGAGTGAGAAATGAACAAGTTGGAGTGGAATTTGCGAAAAAGTTACTTGTTCTCTCGGTGAGACTCGAACTCACGACTCCTACTTACTAGACAGACGCGTTGCCAACTACACCACGAGAAGATCCAAAGATGTAGTGACTAACCTGCATTAAAGTTCAACTCGAAATTCTGAGGTTACCTTTTCCACAGACCGCACTTCTTTCGGATGAATTAGATGTACATCCACATAACGCATCTATTGTATATGTAAAGCCTAGGCGAGAGTGCATTGTTGTTGGTGTGTTGGAAGTCCACACACCTCTCATCGCGACGACTGTGTCGAAGAGATCGCGACGGTTCGCGACGTTCTCAAACGACCGGTTACGGAACATGAGTCCGTTGCTCGATTGTTTACATAAAGCAATTACGGTCTTCTCTATTGTTAGCCTTGAAGTATTACTGATTAAAACTGACTCGTGGCTGAAGAATCTTTGTATTTCCACCGGTTCAAGCATTCAAGGAAAGACAGAAAAAGGGACACAAGAACATCTAACTAAAACTAAAAAAAGTATAAATCTCGCGCTTAGTATCATACGGGCGTATCTACAATGATCGATTTCTCTTCATCGATTTTCTCTTTGATTAATAACTTTGCCCGCAAGACATTTTTGACTCTTTTTGTTGTTTTAGATGCTAGTTCTAGTCGTCCTTCATCGTAACACACCAAGAGATCATCCAAAAATTGGTCGTATTTTTTGGAATAATCCGAAGAGAAAATCGATGAAGAGAAATCGATCATTGTAGATACGCCTGTATGATACTAAACGCGAGAAATATTAGTACCCAAATACACAGTGTAATATCAGTTTCCCGTTCTAATGGCTTCACCTAATAATACGTCATCGAACGGATCGCACAGTGACCGTGACGTGACTATTAACTCACATTTACACCTTTATACACAGCTGGTTTATTGATTTAGAGAACGAAAAACACATGCGCGCGAAATGAAAAACAAACAGTCGCTTGTATGTATACGTGTGATTATGCCCTAATACACTAGAGAATTTTATTCTGAACAAAATATAGTTTCACAATAGGTACACTGTTCTTTCAGACGAAATAATAATACTTACACATTGCATGTCACGAAACAACTTGGATTCGATGGGGTGTAATCGAACCGCTCCAATTTACAATTGTTAAAGTCTCACACACAATGATAGAAGGAAACGAACACCCATACCAAAAAACGATTGCAAACAACAAGTGTTCACTGTGGTGAACTTCTGCACGCACGCACACTCACGTCGAGGCTCATCAACACATCTACTACTTTTCTGTGAATTCTTGGCCTACTATGGGGAGTACGCTCTGTTCTGTAAGCTACACGCACACGCACGCACAAACAATCTAAAACTCAATAACTAAACGAGATTCGGTCGTCCGCTACCTTTCACACGTGGTTTGGTCACACCACGTGCCGTGCTCGGAGAACTTTGAATTTCACGACCGATCCTGGTCCTGCTACTCGAAAGGTGGGGAATGTTTGGTAATTGTTGATTAGTACTTTCTTGATTCCAAAATTCGATTAATTTTAGGCTTTTTTTCCTTCTCCGAGAAACCCGAAACTTTTACTCACGATTCTACATTATTACATGTTAATTATTTTTTGTTCTATCTTTCTGACTGATGAGGTGATCTACTGACGGAACAAAGTAGAGCACGACACCGTTTCTACTGGCATTGTTTTTTTTCCTTCTCCAGATTTGTCTCCTTTGAAACAACTATGGGATTGACGATGAAACATTTGCCGGAAATCTACTGTTTTAGTGTGATACTTTTCTGCTTAACTTTTTCTTTAGCATGTGTGTATGTAAGTGTGTGAGTGTGGATCCGGGCTGTTCCTTTTACATTCACTAGTTTTCCATTTTTGTTTAACACAGTATGATAAATATAACAAGTCCCTAGTTTACCATCAAGGTGTGCGATTCCATAGGCGCCGCCGAATCGTACAGCGTGTCGGTGTCCTGCGTGGGTTCACCCTGCAGCTGACACTGGTTGGTGAGGGTACCAGCACCACAATCACAGAAGAATCTGCAATGGAAACGAAGAAAAAAAAACATGAAAATTGTTGGACGATAGATGTATGTTTTGATATCAACCAAAAACTTGTCTCGCAGCAAAAACAGTTATTAATCTGTAATTAGTGATAGCAGAAATTGTTGTCAACAAGTTGGCTAAGGGGCCGTACTATCGATACGGAATCGTGGGTTCAAATCCCATTAAAACAAGTGGTAATAAATGTATCTCTTAATTTGTCAATGAAACGCACTTTGCCTTCGAATGATTCAAATTTCTACGTCTTTTTCAGTCCGAAAAGAATCTTGAAAGGATTGACGGGAAAAATACAGGAAGAAATCGATAAAAGAATATTTTATTCTATTCTAGTGCTTGCACAGCCAATATTGAAAAGTAAAATAAATGGATAAAAGAATATTCTAAAAAAAATAATGAAGTTGGTAATTCTTAGAAGGCAAGTGTGGATTTGAACCGGGCAAGTTAAACTACGACTGACAATTATAGTGCCTTTATTAGTTTTAACGCTAACCAACACTTGTTGCTCCATAATCATGCCATACATCTTCCCGGGCAGCTCCAGTCGGTTCTTGGATAACGGTTTTATAAATGAATCTGCTAACATTGTTTCTGTTTAGCAGTAGGGAATCGCGCCACTTGGGCAGTGGCTTCTATATTCGTCTGTTTTCTACTATAACTCAGTCAAATTTGAACCAATTGGCACAACTTTTGGAATGTGGTGAGATTGGTATAGTATCTACTCGTGTACAACATTTTAAGTCAATTGGTTCAAAATTGACTGAGTTATAGTGGAAAACAGACGAATATAGAAGCCACCGCCCAAGTGGCGAGATACCCTACTTGGAACATACAACATCGCTTTGTTTGAGATTCTTGACAAAAAGAAATTTTGTTGCAATATGTTTGGTTCAGTCACTGATTTTTTCGTTGTTCAGCTTCTGGAGACAACTCTGGTTATCTTCGTGAATTGTTTTCTCCTAATTCCCTTAGCACACTTTGCAGCCTTAATGCTTATTGTTGTGCCTCCGACAATGCAACGCCTCTGCAGTGGTAAGAGATACACACGTCTGCTTGTGGCACGTGCAAGATATTGTTTCACCGTTGAACTGGAAAATGTAACCGCTGTTGGACGTCCTATTCTCACAAAATTCCGCCCAAACAGCAGCGTCATATCAAACAAGTTCGGAAGGTTCTTCAACCTTGCTTAGGCGCAGCTTTATGTCGCAGGTCCCTCTCAAAAAGCGTACAACTCTTTTCTGCTCATTCCAGTCCCGCTACGATGGGTTTGCTGTCTTCCGGCTTAGTATTGATATTGATGGAAAAATATCCGGTCTTGAATTCACTGCCAAATAAACGATCTTTCAATACAAATAATTGTCCGGGGTGACTTGACGGGTTTGCTTCTTGAAGGCTGGCGCATTGAACTACATCAGCTGTGTACTTGCGTTTATTGATGATGTAATCGCCAGTTTCATCACGTTCTACATCCAGTTCCAAATAACATCGAATATCTCGAAGGCTTTTATTTCGAATTCGCTCTTTAAGATTCTTTCCAGGATGTCTACGGTCGTCCGATCTTCACTAGCTGTTATGAAGTCATCAATATAAATAAGCACATAACTCCACTTGCCAATCACCTATTTCCGGTACAAGCACGGGGCAGCTTCGCCTTGTTGGTAACCAATGGTAACCACCGGCAGTACTTTGTGAGGCCATTGATTCCAGACACTGGCCGCCTGTTTCAATCCGTAGAAGCAACCAACCAGCACCACGCTATTCCACGCTTTCTTCTGGTAGATCTGGTTGATCGTCGTAACTGTTCGGTTTCATTATCCGCTTCAACCTCCACAAAGATGTGTTCGCTTGATATCCTTGTACTCGCGTCATCAGAGAACCCGTATTCATCGTCAGAATCTTTCGCAGCACCACAGCAAAGTTCGCGATCACCTTCAGGATCATCATCACGACTAGCTTCCAATTGTGCTCATTCTGCGAATGGAGTGACGTGAGAAAAGTCGGAGTCGTGTATCGAGGTGAGAAATCTCGACTCGAATGAGGTGACTCTCCATTTGATTTACACGGCGAGTCACTTCATTCGAGAGTGGATTCTTCATCTCGATATACGACTCCGACTTTTCTCACGTCACTCCATTCGCAGAATGAGCACAAATGGCACAACAACTTCACTCGAGGAATCATCAACGTTAACCATATTGGATCATTGCAGGAACTTGACGTCACGGCTTAGAGTAACTTTTCCAGTTGTGCTCATTCTGCGAATGGAGTGACGTGAGAAAAGTCGGAGTCGTATATCGAGATGAGGAATCCACTCTCGAATGAAGTGACTCGCCGTGTAAATCAAATGGAGAGTCACTTCATTCGAGTCGAGATTTCTCACCTCGATATACGACTCCGACTTTTCTCACGTCACTCCATTCGCAGAATGAGCACAAGTAGCGATATCCAGCGAACGATAAGCTTTGGGCTCTTCCCTGTAGTCAACAAACCTCAATTCGATTGCTTTTTCATCCAGCTTGATCCAATTTTCATCAGGAACGTGTCAGTGAGCATCAGTTGTGCTCATTCTGCGAATGGAGTGACGTGAGAAAAGTCGGAGTCGTATATCGAGGTGAGAAATCTCGACTCGAATGAGGTGACTCTCCATTTGATTTACACGGCGAGTCACTTCATTCGAGAGTGGATTCCTCATCTCGATATACGACTCCGACTTTTCTCACGTCACTCCATTCGCAGAATGAGCACAAGTAGCAAAACGACGAATTTGCTTGAGAATTGGTTTCGATCCTAACCATTTGTGTTCATTCTGCGAATGGAGTGAGGTGAGAAAAGTCGGAGTCGTATATCGAGGTGAGGAATCCCGTCTCGAATGAAGTGACTCGCCGTGTAAATCAAATGGAGATTCACCTCATTCGAGTCGAGATTTCTCACCTCGATATACGACTCCGACTCTTGTCACGTCACTCTATTCACAGAATGAGGACAATTGTTCGTAGGGTTCCTTTGACGGTAGGTGATTTTGTAGATAATTCACTGTCATCACTGCTTCTCCCCAAAAACGTTTGTGCAAACCAGCATCGATCAACATACACCTTGCCAACTCGAGCAAACGTCTGTTCTTGCGTTCTGCTTGGGCGTGTATGGTGAAGTTTACTGAAACTTGATCCCATTTTGCTTCAGATATGCTTTCACATCGTGTCCGGTTTACTTGCTGCCTCGATCCGAGCATATTATCAAACTTCACATTCACTGCTGCAGTCGCACCGCTTGTACTTCACGCTAATCGCTAAATCTCTCAACTTTTTCACAGCTTCACAAATACGGTGGCCGAAACGCCGATGCCTTTCATGGATATAATGTTCTCCAGATGTACCCAATGATATGGATTGTTTCAACGCTGCCAGGACAAACAAGTAGTTTCGCTGTTTCGCTATATCTGCAACGACTTCGTTTCGTAAAATTTCCGCACAGTTTTGATCACAACTCACCATGTAATCTTTTTGTACTAAACGCTTCACTGATATCAGGTTTGATGATTTCATTTCTGGTACAAACAACACCGTATCGATCGTACGCTTCTTACCAGCATGGTCTAGCAATACAAGTTTTCCAGATCCACGGCCAGAGGACTTTACTTTGGTTCCGTTTGCTACCTAAATGTCTGCACGTATACCTTCATCAATTGAAATCCGGTAGTCTGCGATGTGGCACGTTGTTCAGGATCCAACGCTCATCTTGAGCACCTGAATATTCAACGCAGAATCCCTAATGTTGGCCATCGTCGCCTTCATGCACATTGTTGGCTTTCTCCTTAGTAATTTTTTTTTTCTTTTTCTGTATTTCTCTTCTGAACTTGAATTTCTGACAATCCGCTTTTTGATGACCAGGTTTCTTGCAGAAACAACATTTCATGACCTGCGGACCAGTTTCAAGCACCGTTTCTGAGTATTCAATGCTTCCACGAGACTGCTGAACATGATTGCCACCAGTCAACTTTAATCCCGGACCATGTCGGGCTGAAGTCCATTGAGTTTGTCGAATATAGTTCCACCAATCTTCCGATATTGATCTCCATGTCACCGTTGTTTTCCTGCTGCAACGCACAAATCCTACACATGATCGAGACCTTGGTTCTCGCTCAGAGTCCGCTTGACATGGAAATTCTCCAAACTTCCAGGCTTCATCTTCCTAATATGAACGAGCTGATTATCTTCTACGGCCAAACGAATTGTCGCTACGGCTTGTTCGGCTTTTTCGGTCAAATTTGCAGGAGCAGGGTTCGGCTGCGGTTTATTGACGACTTTCACAATCTTCCATGGTAGGAATCGGAAGCAATTTGGACGAAAATTTCTGGAGAAATGCTGAAAATCCGCAAATAATAATTGAAGAAATTCTAGGAAGAATCCCTGACGGAAACACAAGAGGCATTTTCAAAGAAATTCCGAGAAAATGCCTAAAGGAATCCCGTGAGAAATCAACGAAATAATCCCTTGGGGAGAATCTCGCAAGGCAACATCCATTTATTACGTAACGCTGAAATCGACATTTCTTCAAGAAGTACTGTCAAATAAATAGGACGCTGGGTGTCAGTAATATAACTAGAACTTTAGACGGATATGGTATATAAGGATCCAAATCCTGATCTTGTGCAAATATGAGCATGATTGGAAATGCATAGGGTATTGGTTCCCTTATTAAGCATGTGGCTCCCATTTTCATCCCACGAAAAACAAAGGATTGAAGCGCTGTTTATTTTGTTTCTTATTTTTGTATTTTTTGTTAGAAGTGAGCACCCATGAAAACAAAAAGAACGGAGTCAATCGGTGCCGTAATCGCTTGTTTTCGAATAGGATGAAAATGGGAGCATGAGATTACTGATGGCACACATACCCTACGTTTTGCATTTATGGTGTTGAGAGTTTTACCTACGTTTTTGGTTAAATACGATAATGCATAAATTACCACTTACCTATCATGCCGGATGAACTCGACATCATGGCCCGCATGACATGTCTTGATGCAGTTCACGCAGATCGCGTTCCGATCGGTTGTGTTGCACGTGTGACACCGGTAGAAGTCGTGCATAGGAAACGACGTGTACGAGCTGATCTTATACAGACACTGCCCACCGGAGACGGCCTTCTCCACCTCGTCCTGATTATTGAAGATCTTGTTGCCCCGCGTTATGGGCTGGACGCCACTCGCCAGGCACAGCCCGCCGAATTTGTTGTTGAAGATCTGGTTGAACTCCAGCGTGGCCGTGGCATTGTTGGTAATCTCAACGCCCGCCGCCAGCCCATCGAATATTCGGTTGCGCTTCAGAATCGGATGGCTCTGCGTTGATATCAGCACCCCGGCTTGAGTATTTCGGAAAATATCGTTCTCCTCTAGAACCCCCTTGCCACCGTTGAAGATGCAGATGCCACCATCACGACCATCGTAGATTTTGTTCCGCTTCAACGTCGGATTCGAATCAGTCTTAATCCACACTCCCGCCATCGCATTGTCGAAAATCTCATTCTGCTCCAAAAGCCCCAGCCCGCCATTGTACACTAACACTCCTCCGTTTTGACCTCCCCAAATCTTGTTTCCTCGAATCACCGGATTGCTGCCTGTTCGGATTTGTACTCCCGAATACAGATGATTAAATATGTCGTTGTCCTCCAGCTTGCCGTGGCCATTGTCGTAAAAGTACACCCCGACCTGTTTGCCCGAATGAATCCGATTCCGCCTCAGAACCGGCGTACTTCCGGTCGTAATCCACACTCCGGCCAGCGTGTTCGCGTAAACCTCGTTCTCCTCGATCAATCCCTGGCCCTTCTCGTGCACATAGATGCCCCCGTGCTGCCCGTGGTGGATCTTGTTGTGCCGTACGATCGGATCGCTCGTCGTTCGAATTTGAATGCCGGCCAGCGCATTGCCGTAGATGTTGTTATGCTCGATCAGTCCTCGACCTTCGCCGAATATGTACACCCCACCCTGATGACCGTTGTAGATTTCGTTCTTCCGTATCGTTGGATTACTGTTGGACGTGATCCAAACACCTGCGGGTGAAACGAGTTTAAAATGTGTGTTTGTTTGGATGATTTTTCAAGATAGTAGTTACCCGCAAAGTTATTGGAATGGATCTTATTCTCTATAAACTGGCCCAGTCCGTTCTCGTGGACGTAAATCCCTCCGGTTTGACCATGATGGATCTCGCACTTGACAACAGTGGGATTGGCTCCCGCCTTCACCTCGAAGCCCGCTATTCGATTGTTGTGGATGTCATTCTTTTCAAAATACCCCTGCGAAATTCAGAAAGAGAAGAAATTGTTAATTAGATTCTCCCCAACGACCCCAAATGCATCGATACCTACCATCCCGTTATCGAAGGTGAAAATTCCGACATCCCGTCCGTGGTGGATGTGGTTTTCACGCATGATTGGACTAGCATAGTTCTTTACCCAAATGCCGGCCAGGGCGTTCCGGCTAATCTCGTTATGTTCGTAGGTCCCCTGGGCGTAATCCGTCACGTACAAGCCAACATTTTCGCAATCGCTAATGTCGCAGTACTTGATCAGCGGGTTGGCGCCCACACCACTGACGCAGACCGCGGCACCAACTGTTGAAAATGAAAATATGGAATATTTAGAAAATAATATGCTTTTCTTTCGGAAATGTGCTATGTGACGGACAGTTTAAAGTAAGCGACCCTAGCATAAATCAATTCTGGTATCTAGTATATATACAGGGGATAGACAAAATGATCGGGACAGGCAAAATGTTCACTTTCCAAAAAATGTTCAACTAGCTGTAACTTTTCGAAAAGTGCATCAAATATTCTCAAATTTTTACTGTAAGTTCTTCAACTAGTTGTGTATCAGTGGACAAAATTTGGAAAAGATCGAACAATTCTTCACAAAGTTATAAAGATTTTTGGAAAAGATAAAATTATCCGATAGCCAACTTTGAGCTGTTATGGCTCCGGATTCAATGAGCCGATTGCAATGAAATTTTGACCATTTATGACTTATATAATAAATTCTGGAAAACATTTGACTTAACTTGAAATTTTTAACAAGCGAAAAAAATATAGCGATTTAATTTTTTTTACGATTTTTTAGAAAATTGGTCTATTTTTAATATGTATCCCATTACTTTTTCAATTTATTGGCGGCTATGTTGTTACTTTCCTTCAAAACGCATTTATATATAAGTCAATTAGAGAGAAACTAAATGAACTATAATTTGCATCTTGAATTTTGTAACGATGTTGAAGTTTGGATAAATTTAGTGTTTTATTAGAAAAATAATCTAATCGTTATAATTTTCTTCCGTGTTAAGAATATTAAGTTAAGTCAATGGTTTTTCATAGCTCATTATATAAGTCTTAAATGGTCAAAATTTCATTGCACTCGGTTCATTGAATCCGGAGATATAACAGCTCAAAGTTGGCTATCGGATAATTTTACCTTTTTCAAAAATCTTTATTACTTCGTGAAGAATTGTCCGATCTTTTCCAAATTTTGTCCACTGATACACAACTAGTTGAAGAACTTACAGTAAAAATTTGAGAATATTTGATGCACTTTTCGAAAAGTTACAGCAAATTGAACATTTTTTGAAAAGTGAAAATTTTGCCTGTCCCGATCATTTTGTCTATCCCCTGTAGATATTAGCCTGGTACACGGTTTATATGGGAAAATACAAAATATGGAAAAACTCAAGTTCCTGTATATGTTTTGAGTTCCACTTTGGTCCCATATCAACTGTGCAAAATTTCAGATCAATTGGAAAAACTATATTTTGGCGCCCACCATTCTTAGTTTTTCATACGATTTACTATGGGGAAATTTTACTCCTGCAAAGAAAAATCACTTAGAGCCACCTCTAGATCCCTAAAAATAAGTCGACGAATGATTTCTGTAGAATACTTTACTAGGAATCAGACCTCCGAAGACATTAAATCGATGCGACGTTCGTGGAAAAAGTTATTAGGCCTCACCCGATCGATAAAATAACGAGATTTTATTATTTATTGTTTTTCCTTACATGTTAAACAGCGTTTGCATGCCCTTCGGTTTTAAGTCAATAACTTTTTCCACATGCCTCAGATCGCTTTGCGGTCTTCGGAGGGTTGGTTCCCCCTAGAATTTTCAACAGAAATCATTCATTGATATACTTTTAGGGGTTAAGGGGCAACCTGTGGCGATTTTTCTTTGAAAAAGTGATTTTCCCCATAGTAAATCGTATGAAAACTTAAAATGGCTGGCGCTAAAATATAGTTTCTCCGATCGATCTGAAATTTTGCACAGTTGATATGGGACCAAAATGGAACTCAAAAAGTGTACAGGAGTAAAACGTCTTTTTGTATCCCACGCTAATAGATATCTTTTAAAATAACTAATATAGTCCTTAAACTTTCATGAGATCCATTAAGCCGACGCTTTCACATTTTCGCCGTGGTTTCTGATGTCACTAACAGTGAAATTATTTGTGTACATAAACACAGAACAACACAATCGCTAAAACTAAACATTGCTTTGGGTCGCTTATCCTCGCACCCTTGCCCAACCCACTCGTACTTACCCACTGATGTGCTCCGGATGATGCAGTGGTCGATCGTCGGACTGCAGTTCTCGCTTACCTCCAAGCAGTAGTGCTTGTGGTGCGGCACCGTCGACGTCACGTCCGGCGAAAACTTCAACGTCATATGGCCCACGTAGGCGTGCTTAGCACCCTCGACGAACATCACAGTCGATTCCGATTCCCGCTCCAGAATGATCGATTCGGCTACGTTGCCGGGCGCTGCGCCAATTAGTGCCACATCGGAATCGATTACCAGAAATTCTCCCCGGTACGTTCCGTGGTGCAGGAAGATCAACGATCCATTGTTCTCTGGGGGACAGTTTTCATCTCCACAAACGGCAGCTGCTCCGCCACCAGCAGAACCAGATCCGGAATTGTTACTAGAGCTACTATTGGTACCATTATTACTAGTGCTAGAGTTGCTATTACTATTATTGCTTCCGCCCACCACGCCGGCAGGATTGTTGTTCGCCGAGTTCTTCTCATCTGCGTAGTCCAGGGCTGCCTGAACCGTGTTAAAGTACGCTATACTTCGACCTTGGTACCTCCGATCCTGGTAACCCTGCCGTACGTGAATTCCTCTGTACAACTGCCGAAAGCTTTCCTTCCAGGGATTGGCATAGTCGGAATCTTCCGACTTGACAAAGATAAATTTGCACGGTTCCGGATTGAACAGCGGAAGATCGTACTCGTATACACTTTGGTAGAGCCGTTTCCACAGTTCCGTATCGTTGGCGATTGTCTGGAAGCGCTTGCATACTAGCGAAACCCGACAGAGGTCCTGCTCGAGTAGGTAGGAGAATATGGTCAACAGAACTTCGTCCGGCATTTCATACTGCAGGTAGTGGGCGGCCGATTGCATACAATTAGCCGTCGTTACAGTGGCACTGTTGGAAGTAACGGTGGAATTTCCCAACACGCTGCCAACGCAACTTCCGGAGTTGCCCGTAGCCATGGCGGTCGTTTCTGTGCTGGTAGAATAAGTACGTCTAGGTCGCTTCCGCGCCGGAAGCATAAAGGCAGTGTTGCCATCGTAAGCTAAAGATTGATACTGATGCGATTGTAAAAGACTATGACTACTGTTACTGCTAGTGCTTGAGCTTCCGCCGGAACTGCCGGACGGCCCCGCTCCACTGGAACCCCCAGAACTGCCGGACCCGGCAAGCCAGCTGCCTGAGTCGTGAGCCGCCAGGGGGGACTTCTTTCTTAGATCATAGGGCGAGTTTGAGTTTTGTTTGACCTCGGACAGGGCAACCGAGGAGATGGCATTCGAGGAAACTGACGGTACCGACGAGGACGACGACGCTACCGCCAGGGAAGATGACGAGGACGCTACTGTTCCGGTTAGCAGCGCCGAGGAAGATACGGAAGAGCATCCTGGTGACGAAGACGAACCGGAGGACGACGACGAGGCCGACCCGGAAGGTGCTGCTGTGCTTGTACTTGTGCTGATTGGTACATTCGGATTGTTTAGATTGTTGACGTTGCCGCCACTGGAGGAGTTACTGCTGTTGCTGCCGGTGCCGCTGCTGCTGGAGGAGTTGGATGAGGCGGGATTCCCGGATGATCCGGAACCGGGCGCGGCGGCCAGGGTGGGACCGTTGTTTTGTTGACCGGTAGGTGCTGCACCCACATTCGGGGCCGGAATGTTTTGACATGGTGGCTCGCAGAGTGCTGGAAGGAAGATATTAGTGAGATGAGAATTAACAATCTTGCGATTAGGAAATCGAACGATAACGGTTTAGAAGAATGCAAGGAATAATCATAAGCACGGTTTGCATTGAATGTTTTTTAAGTGCGCAGAAGACACCGACACGATTCGATGCAAAACCTCAGTTTTAGGGTAGGGCGGGGCAAGATGAGCACCCTAAGGATCACGTTAAGTTTATTGAAAGTTAACACAATTTTTCAAAGTACCTCTCAGTAGTTCTTTTCTATATCTTGTTTTCTATCACCCATAAACATGGGAGGGTTAAAAATTCACAATAAGGATGATTTATTTGACTAAACAAAAAAGATGTTTTATGGTCAGTTCGAACATGCTACGGGGCAAGACGAGCACCCCTACGGGGCAAGAAGAGCACTTCATTAAAATCCCAATATTTTAACAATAAATTGGTCATACACTGATTGATATCCACTTATCCGCGAGCGGTAATGGCGGCGGCGGGCATATCCAACCGGTTCGGATTTTGACGTTTCATGGGGGAAAGTCAAAACAGTTTCGTTCTCCTCCTCACCCCTTCACCCACCGTTTGGTGGCGCCAACCGTTTGCGATCCCCAAGAAACGTCTAAATTCGAATCGGTTAATTGTGCCCGCCGCCGCCATTACCGCTCGCGGATAAGTGGATAGTGAACCTTGTGTATAGCTATGCACACCAAAAATCGATTGACGGTTTCAGCAAAATTTTGCTGAATTTTGCCGAGCTGAAGGTTTCAGTAAACATTTTGCTGAATTTAGCAAAATTTTGCTGATTTGTTCAGTAAACTCTGCTGATCACCAGCAACGTTTTGCTGAAATTCAGCACGATCTCGCACATATTCATTTAACTGCAATGGGAGATTTTTCTTTTCTTTTTATTAACGAGTATTCGAAATATTAAAGATTATACAATTTATGTTAAGATGTCGCTAAATATATGTATAATTTCTGAAAGGTAGACGGGCTTGGTGGTCTAGTGGCTACCGCTTCTGATTTATGTGCAGAAGGTCCTGGATTCAATCCCTGGCCCTTCCCTTTCCTCCTACTTTGTATCTTTCTATATATTGCGACATTTGCACCCATTTAGACTCGGCCGAAATTCATTATCATCACAGTCGACAGGGGCGTCGGGTGCACAACAGGTAAACAAAATAAGTTTGATTAGTGTGAAATGCGGCTAGAAAATGATGATTCAGTGGATTCTCAAATTATCACAGTAGTCTAAACATTAGCGAGAAACCCAATACTTACTCTCTTCTCTCTACATATACAACTCATGTATATTCACATGTTCACAGCCATCGCCGTTTCCCTTCCTTCCAAACTTTCACAGCACAGTGTCTCAATCCTATTAGAAAACGCCTACAAGTTATGCAATCAAGCGAACTGTGCCACACATCTTCAAAATAATAAACACACACAATTCTATCATCTTACCATCCACACACCAAGGTGTGAACCTTCTGTCAACCGAGTCCCACCAACACTCCGACATCCGCATGAGTTTGTGCTGGCGCAGAGGTATATTCGGTCAGATGTGGATACAAACGATTGCAATCATCACTTCTTTACCCTTCCCCACATTGACCTGCAACCTGACGTGGCAGACGCCATTGTCGCCTAAAAATAGAAGAACACCAACGCTCACACACTGAAGATTCCTGCTAGTCCCCGGCAGATATCTCATTGGTTCCTTGTGTGAGTGTAGCTGATCTGGCGATACTGGAGTAGCATCTACGGGCGGTCAATCAAGCTCAAGGTCAAGCTCAATTTCTAAATTTTCAAAAAAGTTTTTTTGTCTAGTCTAATCTTTTTTTTATCTGTATTAACGAGATTTTTAGCCCTAGGCTAGTTCATCTCGGGACCCACGCTTTACTTCGCTTCCGAAGGAAGAACTCACATTTTGCGAGTTTGTCGGGAGTGGGATTCGATCCCAGGTCCTCGGCGTGATAGTCAAGTGTTCTAACCATCACACCAGGTCCGCTCCCTGAAAAGTCTAATCTATCTAGCCTAGTAGTATACACATACATTTTTTTTCTCTGTTCGGAACATAAACCACTGCGACCAATATTTGATCTATTGTAGTATATCCCGTGTCATTTGTATAGTGCATGTCGTATTACTTTATCACCATTGAGAAGTTATAAAGTATTCGGTTTTATTACAGTAGTCATTTTCAACTTAATCGCAAGGGAGGATTCTAATTGATAGGTTCCGCTTTGAACACGCTCCTTTTTCAGTCAAAATCGGATCCCCTAACGATAAAGTCAAGAAATGATACCGATATTGACCATGCATCGGAACCCTAGTCCTTACTGTTTCAAACTAGTGAACACCGAATAAAAGATTAGGAATACTAATCCATTTGTCCCTGTTTCAAGGTCTATCTCGGCCACACCTAAAACCGAGACCTATCACTTTCAACAAGGTGTAAAATGTAATAAGGACCAAAGTGTTTCCTTTGATTACTAAGTTATGCTGTTCCATTAGTTGGAAGCAGTTAGGACTAGGGTTCGGTTTGGTAGATCTTTCACCGCAACGCAACCCAAAAAGGGGATCTACCCACGCTAAGGGCTCCGTTAAAGATCGAGCATATTTTAAACCCCCTCAACCATTCATCCCTCAGCACGGGTCGCCTGACACCTTGGATTGGGGTTACCTGTTTGGTGGACTCTTACCACCGGAACAGGTGGTCCGTAGTGCTATTCTAAGCCGGCAGCTACACGGGCTATACACATACATAGCTATCTCTTGGTCAGGGAAGAATTCTGGAAAATGATAGAAGAGACAACTTCTCCTGTTTGACGTTTGTTCACTACTGCCATCTACTCGGTGGGTTTGTGAAACAGCGTAACTAGCATAGGGCGATTATGTTTTCGTGACAATGATTTTAATTGCATTTTGTTCCAAATGATACGTCTGGTTGTGCTTATATGAAAAACAAAAATTTCAAAAAATGGCAAGTTTTATCTCCTCAATCGGTTATAACTGTTTTCACAGACGTTGCGGTTAATACCAAAGGGATTAATTATTGAACGCTTACAGCGCCTCCTAGCGTCAAAATTATAAACGCATCCTATCTGGAAAATATCAAAACGTCCTTGCTTGAGCGTAAAATGTTAGGCATCACTGCAAACTGGATACCAAATCCTTATTTTTTCTCACTGATCTCGTGTACTCAGAAGTATCACCCGACCGACAGTCTCATCTTTCCCATATTGACAATCATGCAAAATGTGTTGTTTTCGTGCATATCCATTCATCACAATTTCCGTGCGTCTCTCTGCGTTCCTTCATTCCCCCTTTGACTCGGGCGTTGTTCCATTTCGACGCAATCCCAAAACCAACCATCAAAACTGGATTTTTATTTTTGTTTTTCCACATTGACCCACACACATACACACACACCCGGAGACTCACAAACGTACCGGTGAACATGACAGATATAATGCCAGCTAGTAGTCATTGTATGTATGTAGCATGTAGAATGTCTTGTTTTGCAGCTAGCATTTTGGTTATTCGATTTTTCACCCCGCTTTACTCGTTACTTGGTAGGTATACCTATTTTTCTTTCCCGTGGTTCCTTTTGCCTGCTACACGGGTTCTCTATCCTTTGCCTGTTGTGTCAAAAGACGCAAAACGGTAGTCGGTAACAAAGACTAATGAGCACAAAATTGACCAAATTGCATAAAAACTATACGAATTATGTATAACAACAACCTCGTATGTACTTAAGGACAAACGACTTTAAATCCCAATTCAATCAAAGTTTTAATTGCTTAAATCTCAAGAAGCAGTCTTCTATCAATAGCGTAATTTTTATATTGTTCTTGCTCAGTAAGCCTAAAATAAGATGATCCGGTGGAGGACTGGTTAAGTATTTTGTGAGATTGGTGCGCTCAAACCTTCAGTAGGTGCGAAAGTCTGCCATTGTGGCGGTTATCTTGAAATCTAACGAGCTTGTCCTTAACCCTTAGGGGTCTGATTTGTTCCAAGTGTTATTATAGAGTTTTGCTAACTTATATCTATAGTTTTGGTGGAAGATATATGTTTTTCGGATGTGGAAGATATATGTCCAAACGATCCTTGAGTTAATATCATAAAGTCTACGGGTGTAATATGTAGTAACTTATTACATAATCCAAAACTGCAATATGTAACCTACACTGCCTATGATCGCATAACAGTCCCATATGAATAGGAAACCCAGCAAATATGGGACTGATATGCGATCATGGGCAGTACAATATGCAATTAATCTTATGAAAGCTCTGCAGATATTTGAATATCAGATGTGGTGTTCTAGGTCATCCAAACTATTGCTAAGTTTCGAATATGGGATCTACAGCGGCTAGAGTTTACGTTTTGGTGGCCTAGAGTTTTATTACACCACCAACAAGGCTCATTGGAGCTCCTACGATATTAACAGAGAGCTTGAGATACTTTCGAGATATTCAAAACTGTCCGAACTGTTCAGCAATTCAGAGCAGGGAATCTACAGTCGTAGAAGCTTTTTAGGGCCAAGCTACTTTATATCAGCCATAAGGACTGTATCTACGGGAAACTTTACAGAAATTGTTTGCAGAATTTTCAGAAATGCAGGAACTTCATGATGCTTTTATTGAGTTCAGAACTATAAGGCATATTAACAGAATAAAATCATAAAATTCTGCTAGATGTATGTATTGCATTCACTTATGTTTACTGAGTTTATTGGGATATGGACACTCATGAGAATATTTAAGATATTTTAGTTCTTCAAAGAAATCAGGACATTTACTACGATCAGCTTAGACTAGAAATATCAAATAGAACAAGGCATAGAACAAAACAAACAACTTCTATTTCCGATATATAAAATTTCATTGTGTGTATTATTGATTATGTACTTTGCAGTCCGTAAAGGCAATAACGTCCGATAAATACGAGTGTAGACCTAACGTTTAAATGATTCGTACTATTGCAAGTGGGTCAATGATAATAGTTGAATATGTGACGTTACAGTTCAGTAACAAATATTGAAAACGACGTATAATCAATGGTGTAGCATTGATTATACGTCGTTTTCAAAATTTGTTACTGAGTTCATAGCGAAAATTACAAATGTAGCGGCTACAGATGTTAGGGACCAAACTCCAGGACAGTTTGGACGACGCTGAGTGTTCCAAAAGTATATAACAATTCATATCAATCTCCAGGTACGCTAGTTTTGGTTGGTTATGCAACGTTAAGCGGATAGAATCACTGCTACGAATGTAGATCTGAAGTTTTGCTCATCAGAGTTGTGTAAAGGTTCGTACAATCCCAAGGGGGTCGTAGATAATAGTTCGATACAAAAACGTTGGATCAGCTGGTGGTGTAATCAGTAGATTACAAGGATTTGCTGTTGCTAGACATCCTATGTGCTCGTTTGGATCCAGTGACGAGAAGAGCATGGGAAGAGTTTTCGTTGACCCAGAACACGATAAAGGACCTGGCCGAATTTCTGCAGTGTAAAGTTAAGGTTCTGACATCCATCCATTACTATGAGGTCATCTGATGCCAAGCCGGAAATCGCTCAAGAAACAAGAAGTCGTTGTGCAGTGTGCTGCAGAGATCGCCTCCTATTCCAATGCCCTACATTTCAGCGGATTGGTATTCCGGATCGTGACGAGATGTTACGAATTCACGGACTCTGTCGAAATTGCTTTAAGCGCGGCCATAGAGCGATAGCGTCACGTGTGCTGGAATTGTAAGGGATCATACTCTACTATTGTGAATTTAACACTAAATTGGTGTCGGAAGTAACTTTATTGACTTCCGCTGCCTTTCATATGCGTTAAACTTGACATCGGAGGTAGTGTGCTGAATCATCAGATTTACCATAAAACGCACTACTTCCGACGTTATGTTTGACGCATAGTAAAGCCAGCGAAAGTCAATGAAGTTACTTCCGATACCAATTTGGTGCTAAATTTACAATATGCTTCCGATCCCCAGAGTAATTAGCAATGGATCGTCCTTCGTACGAACTTCTGCAGTGGGCAATAGCATTGAATCACTAAATACCTAAGGGAACACCTGACCTGGTATCATCGGACGTTTCCAGATATAAGGGACAATCCCTACGATTTGTAGATTTGTCAAGTAGAACAAACATTCCTCAGGAATCAGCTAGCCTGATTCCATTGAATAACATCGTTCATGGAGAAGCCATGTGATAATCGCTGCATAACATGCAATATAAGGAGTTGTACTTTTACTGGATTCCAACCGAACACAAAGTCAAATCTACATGTCAAGAAGCTGACAGCAACGCAGGCTACAACGTATGATCGATATCCAAGATGGTATGGTTAATCCAGCAAAATAGGAGCTGAATGTTCAGGGAGCGCGAAGAATAATGAAGGTAGAAACAACCAAGCGAACAGCAGTGTAAGGACCACCTGAATTGTCAGAGAAACAATGAACATGCCCATAAAACCGAAGTCAGCGAGGAAGGACCAAATAACAGATATAACAGAACGGCGGCATCTGAAGATTCTAAACCAAAAACAAAAACATTTTACTTATGGAGATTTTGTGTACAGCAATGCTTCTGCTCTTTCGCTAAACAAACTAACAGTTGCATTAAACGCTTGTATCAGGTACGTTTTCAATCTTAACAGATTCTCACATGTTTCACATTTACAGAACATTTTTATCGGGTGCCAGTTACACAATTTTACAAGTATAGGGTATGCGTACATATCTATAAAATCATTAAAACTCGATCGCCTTTATATCTATACAGTAAACTTCAGTTCTTGAGGAACACAAGAACGTTGAATCTCTCAATACCTCAGCATTCGTCGTCGTACTACGGTCAGTCTCTGTTTGTGAGAGGCATTTCTAACTGGAATTATCTGTCTCCCCTCCTTAAGTCATCTACTTCTATCTCTTCAGATAGGGTCTACTCAGTGAAATTGAACGCATGCAGTAAAAAGGTCAAACAAAGGTCAATTCAGGAACTTTAACTAGATGTAAGAAATGTAGTAGATAATTAATGACAATGCTAAATTCACCGCAGTGTAACATTAAAAGAAGGATTATCCTTAAGTTACATGAATTGAAATATAAATAAAAAAAAAAAAAAACATGACGATTTCATCAACGGTTGCCAATCCAGCAAGCACGAGTGTATTTCTTTTACATTTTTTCAGAAATCGCAGCTATTTTAAAGCGGGCAAGTATGTTCGAATGTTGAATCGCATTTGTGAATCCCTGCGTGAACTACATACGAATGCATTCGAAGAACGTCGGTAGTTCCAGTAGACGAACAGTGCATATTACCTACATCGACATAGGGGTCAGACGCATCCATTAAACCCAATATTCAATAGAAGCCAATCCAGAAATTCTATATTTGTAATTAGTTTGTAATAAATGTTGTTTTGTTAAATGCAGTCTTAGTGTCATGTACTGAATAAGGTGTTATTGTGTATAATCGATGTTCTGATTGTGAATAGGCCTTTTCAGTTGACAGGTTCGTGTATGCCACTGTTTACAACTGCCGAACAAAGGCGCAAACGCTGAACTGTCATTTTCAAAGAGGAACTGTCAAAGACCCGAAAAATCAGCTGACTTAAGACGTCAAATGAAAAGGTCCATTATTCCTGAGGAAACCTCGAGACTCTTCAAGAATTTGCCCGTTGATCATTGAGATTGAGAGTTGACATATCCACCTCCACTCACCCCAAAGAATTACATCAAAATACAGCCCACTCAAAGAATGTAAGGCTCAGACCAGCAACCAAACAATATCTATTAGTCTTCAAGCAGTAACCGGTAACCACAATTATGTAATGTGACTATATAGTTGTTATGATTACGAGTATAGATCCGAGGTTTAAAACTCCAAGCTAGTTTGGATGACCTGCATTATCCTGATAATGTCAATGGGCGGCTTCCGAGTGTCCAAGAGTTTCATGGATTATACCAGATTAAGCAATGTTACAATTAGTTACTGAAACGAACAAAAATATTCCTGTGATATGAATGATTGAGTTTCAAAACAGTTTGGAACACCAAGAACATCACAGGATGATGATGATATTGTAGCAAGGCAACTGCCTGTATAGCACCGGAAGAATCTGAAAAACGAATTGATCAAGATTGTGTTGCCATTAGGGGGCAGTCATTTTCTTGTATGAAGGGCCAAAAACGGTTGTGCGGACCCGCAACCAGTGACACTTGCACGAAACTCGCGTCAGGGAAAAAGAATCTCCTTCCAGAAAAACTGCAAAATCATGCCCTCGAACAGTGTTTTCAGGAGTCCCTGCTCATGGGAACCTGCACTTACTTGGTTACGACCACATCTCATGGATAACTCGCTTCCATTGACACTCCAAGAGAGTTTCATGAGGGTTTTGTTAGTTCAAAATTTTTACAACGAGTTCGCTGTAACAAATTTGACCTCCATCGCTTTCAACACAATTCTCCATCGGATTGTAAAATGACAGGTTGTCTGCAGTATGGAGCTTGCTTAGAATTTTGCGTGCAAGACATTATTTTATGTAAAATCTAATCAAATAAAATGGAAATTTAAACGTTCTTATATTTACGTCAAGTGTAGATTTCAGAATTGTTTTCTGTGTACAACGCCCTCCATTGTGCTATACAATACAACTACAGCTTCTAAAAAAGCTTGTTCTATGCGGTCTGTGTGGTCAAGCTCAGGAAACGATGTAGAAGATGTTGCAACAGACGTTTTCTCGATTGAAGCGAAGGCTTCCAAGTCCGTCATTCTTCGGATAAAACAGTATGTTTGTATAGTTACGAATCTCTAGCTTTCGCTCCAAGTGTTGTAGCTATAGAATCGATTTAGTGGGCACTACTACTTCCAGTAGCAAATGGAATTCCTCCTATTCTTTTCTAGAATGATTTGAGGAATTCAGGAATACTGTTTTGTAGTTTTTCTAGTGGATATTTTCATGGCGTGAAATTATTCTAGTTTTATTCCGAAAGGGTGCGTGAGTTGTATGACGAAGTAATAAGTTTCAGATGTATCAGGTTAACATTGGTTCTTCTGAAATGCTTAAAACGTATTGTCGAATATCATTTCTCTTATGTTCGTCGGCTAACATGCCTCTTCATGTGATGTAACATGCCTCCCAATTTGGGAGAGTCACTGTGGCTCTTTTCCACAAAGTTGTATAAGCAGTTACCAGTTTAATTTTTCTGTTGCATGTTCGATTTTAACTTGTGAATATTCTCTCAATTTTAATGTGCATTTATAGGGTTCTTCTATAACTCAGGAGGAAAATAATCCTAGCAGCCAAAATTTTTGCATACTTTCAGGTAATTTCTAGCGATAAATGACTGCAAGACAGGCAAACGGTTCTTAACACGGATACAAAAATGCAGCCGTATTGCATTAAAACCCGATTCGGGATGGCCCAATTAGGATTAGTATTCCTAGCCAATAACGAGCTATGAAAGCAGCAAAAGACGCTGAGAACTAATGGGCGAACTGCCATACAAAACACAAACTCCAGGATGACTGATAGACCTAGAACAAATATCAAACCTGGTCATCATGTAGTGAGAAATTGTCATCGATTTTTTAGATAACAGGGCATATTTATGTTTCGTGTTGTATTTTATCAAATTTATGTTTTATGTAGTAAGTGTCAATTTGGGCCGTCGTGTCTTATTAAACATTTGTAGTGTTCAGTTTTATTTTTCACGGCTGGGCGCCAAGTGAAAAATGAAATAGAGCATTTGTAGGGTATATTAAACCCTACAAATTGCTCTATTTCATTTTATTTCACGTAACACAGTTTTCAAAAAAGCGCTCGCTCAAACGCAGTTTTTGCTTAGATGATTTCTTGAATTTTAAGGATGCTTTCGATAACGTGCCTTCAATGTCATATCGAAAGTCGCATGGCTTCACAAGCTACCTCCAATTAGCTATAGGCTCTCTTAGGCTACCTAATCCCCATCCCACAGGCTTTTGTATATGGCGATGACACAAATGTCACAAATCAAGGATAACGTGCCTCTGGAGCCGCATACCTGGTAAATCCTGCTTCTCAGACGAACATGTTCACAGTTATTAACTGAAAAAATCTTGATTCGTATAGCAATAGCTGATATAAAAGCTAATGTTAAATTTTACCAACAGGAACAGTTTAGCTCTCTTGTTAGTGCAAGTGGTTTATTATCGACACTTAAAAAAAAAAAGATTTTCATTTTTTTTAACAGTTGAATAAGTTCAACTGCCACTTGCTATTCTAATTTCATAATTTGAAAGGTTCATGATTGAAAGCTATCTCTCCAAAACTATATAGACACCAGTCCTACCATATGGAGTCTTCGCTAGTAGTCACTATACGTTCGATGTACCAGTTCGACCAACCAGTCACTGTGTTCTTTCCCTTCCAATGCAATGTATGTAGGGTAGGTATGACTATTTTTCAGTTCTCCTCATAATACATTGTTGCGCTGTCTCGTCTCTCGGTTCGTGAGTGTCGTGAACTTGTTTTCGTTCAATCAGGTTGGTTGGGTCGAATGAAATGGATTCTGTGCATGCGGTTAAACTTGCTTCCGAGCTGTTCTTTAATGTGTTGTTTTTCCTCTGCTGGCTGAAGAGAAAACTTTATCATCGGCGTGGATTTTTGTTTGGGAGTCTGGGAAAGGGACCAGGGACCATCAAAAGCTGTTTTCGTTTGAAAATATAGGTACAATGATGGGTGGTAGAGCTCGATTATCGATTATTAGGTGTTTTCGATGTTCTGATGGTTGGCTGGGTGATCCCGTGCCGTATATGATGAGTAGGGACAATGGAAATTCGCGATTTCGCGGAAACCGCGAAATCCGCGAAATTGGGTCTTGACCGCGAAATTTGAAATATCCCACGAAATCTGGCAAATTTGAGAAAACACCCTACAAATTTCCATTATTTTCAAACTTTTTGGTAGAAATTGGCTGTTAGCTTTTGACAGTGTAGAGTAATTTACGATTCCTTATCTGCATGATGAAAATTTAATGCATTTTATATCTATGCTCTCATCTGATTTTCATCAGATTTGTTACTTTTTTGATTAATTTTTGATTACGCTTTACAAAATTCAAGTTTTTCTCAACAAAACGGTAAAAAATATGAGTCCGCGAAATTGCCGCGAAATTCACAATGGTAGCCCGCAAAATTTGAGAAATTTTTGCGCGAATTTCCATTGTCCCTAATGATGAGTATTATTTTGGCACAACGTGTACTACTGACCACTCGAATAAAAGACCATTATATGAATGCAAATTAGCCCTCGGGGACCGCAGATAGCGATGAAGAATTTCTCATGATTATGTTTATTCCGTTCGAATCGGTATTGGGCAGGACAAGCATTGCGTGAAGCTAAAGCATGGCATGGGACTTGAATGCAAATTATCGGCTTCAGCTACCTGACTATGCTGTGTGAGTGCGATAAAGGTTGGTGCATATTTTAAATCCATATGTCCTTCGATCCATAAGACAACAGGATTCTGCAGAGTTGGTATCCATATGTGAGCGTGTGCGTGCTATTAAAGGTTATGACCGGTTTTTCGTGATCAGTGTTGCACAAAAATAGGTACCCCGTTTTTATCCGTCTACCTGCACGTACATCCACCCTAAATTGGTTATACTAACCCAACTGTTCAATCATAAAATCCATAACTCATGCTACTACGCAACTGAAAATGCACTACTTCTACTTCTGCATCGGCAGCTTTCACTGAGTAGAGTTTTCAAGCAGCATCAATCTACTCGCATAGATGGACAACCAGTGACCTGAGATGCGGCGCGTTCCCATTTGCAGTCTCAAGTCTCAGGAGAAAGCATTTGGTGCGTTGTAAAATTCTAGTATAAATATAATAATTAATAAAGAATCTATTTATAATCGCACATCGCACGCGCAGCCCGCCAAGAAGCCGTCGTCGCTTCGTTCCAAGTCAAAAAGAAGCTCACTGCCAGCACACACTGGTTCCATTTGTTTGAAGTGGCGATCAAAATTGTGTTTCCTGAAACGGTGAAATTCAAGTTTGCCTAATACCTAATAAATGTTCAAGAGTTCCACTGTTTTGGGAAATAACGATTGGTGCGAGATCGGCTTAGCAGGCTCAGATCTCCAGAATGATCGTTTAGGATTCGTCCCTACGTTTCGGCAATTATTGGTACCTTTTTCAGGAAGTTCTACCAAAAGCTCAACGCATAACGCAACGGCTTCGTGCCGTGAGACTAAATATGTAAAAATAAGGACGGGATTGGCACGGTAAAGGCTGTCAACTTCATTGGGAGCACTCGTATACTCGCTGATCTACTGAAGGACCATTGATTCGGCATCGTAGCGATGCAGGAGGTGTGTTGGATAGGATCCATGGTGCGAACGTTTAGAGGTAATCAGTTAGCCTCAGTGAGTCTCCAGTTAGCCTAGTGGTTAATGCTATGGATCGCCAATCCGGAGACGGTGGGTTCGATTCCCGTTCCGGTCGGGGACATTTTCTCGACTCCCTGAGTATAGTGTATCATTGTACTTGCCTCACAAAACACAATTTTATGCAATGGCAGGCAAAGAAAGCCCTTCAATAAATAACTGTGGAAGTGCTCAAAGAACACTAAGTTGAAGCGAGGCAGGCCAAGTCCCAGTTGGGACGTAGAGCCATAAAGAAGAAGAAGAACCTATCGTAGCGCCAACATCGACTCCGACCACTATCTGATGATGGTCAAACTGCGCCCAAAACTCTCCGTCATCACCAATGTACGGTACCGGCGACCACCACGCTACAACCTAGAGCGACTGAAACTACCGGATGTCGCCTCAGCATACGCGCAGAATCTCGAGGCCACGTTGCCAGACGAGGGCGAGCTCGATGAGGTCCTTCTAGAGGACTGCTGGAGTGCAGTGAAAGCAGCCATCAACGACGCAGCCGAGAGCACCATCGGGTACGTGGAACGGACTCGACAGAACGAATGGTTCGACGAAGAGTGCAGAACGGTTTTGGAGGAGAAGAACGCAGCGAGGGTGATAATGCTGCAGCAAGGGACTCGACAGAACGTGGAACGTTACAAACAGAAGCGGAAACAGCAGATCCGCCTCTTTCGGGAGAAAAAGCGCTTCTTGGAAGAAGCGGAGTGTGAAGAAATGGAACTGCTGCGCCGTTCTCAAGAAACACGGAAGTTCTATCAGAAGCTCAACGCATCTCGCAATGGCTTCGTGCCGCGAGCCGAAATATGCAGGGATAAAGACGGAGGCCTCTTGACGGACGGACGTGAAGTGATCGAAAGGTGGAAGCAGCACTTCAATCAGCACCTAAACGGCGTGGAGAACGTAGGCACGGGAGCCCACGGCAACGGAGGAAACGACGGTGCCAGTGCAGCGGAGGACGGAAATGAACCAACTCCCACGCTGAGGGAAGTTAAGGATGCCATTCACCAGCTCAAAACCAACAAAGCAGCTGGTAAGGATGGTATCGCAGCCAGTGGCGTCGCGGAACCTCACTTTTTACCTGTGCGCCGACCTCCAAACTTGCTATTGCAGGGGATTTATGATCAAAATCGAAATAGAAATGAGTGAAAGCATCTATACTCGTCATTTTCTAATTATTACAAGCAAATTTGTTCAAAAAATTCAAGAATTTATACTTGGTGCACAGGTAAAAAGTGAGGTTACGCGACGCCACTGATCGCAGCTGAACTCATCAAGATGGGCCCAGAAAAGTTGGCCACCTGTCTGCATCGGTTGATAGTCAGGATCTGGGAAACCGAACAGCTAGCTACCGGAGGAGTGAAAGGAAGAGGTAGTCTGCCCAATTCACAAGAAAGGCGACCATTTGGAATGTGAGAACTTCAGGGCGATCACTATTTTGAATGCTGCCTACAAAGTGCTATTCCAGATCATCTTCCGTCGCCTGTCACCTAAAACGAAAGAGTTCGTGGGAAGTTATCAAGCCGACTTCATCGACGGCCGGTCAACAACGGACCAGATCTTCGCCGTATGACAAATCCTCCAGAAATTCTGTGAATACCAGGTCCCAACGCATTACCTGTTCATCGACTTCAAAGCGGCATACGACAGTATCGACCGCGCAGAGCTATGGAGAATCATGGATGAAAACGGCTTTCCTGGGAAGCTGACTAGACTGATTAAACTTTAATCAGTCTAGTCAGCTTCCCAGGAAAGCCGTTTTCATACATGATTCTCCATAGCTCTGTGCTGTCGATATTTAATCATTAAAGCAACGATGGACGATGTGCAAAACTGCTTAAGGGTTATCGCCGGGGACTGCGACAAGGTGATGGACTCTCATGCCTACTCTTCAACATCGCTCTGGAAGGTGTGATGCGACGAGCCGGGCTATCAGGTATCAGAAGGCCGGCTCCAGAGGCACGTTATCCTCCATTTGGGACATTTGTGCCATCGCCAAAATAACAGCCTATTTCATCATCTACCTGAGGGAAAAGGAAGGAAAAAGGATTTGGATGGGGATAGGGACAGGTAGGGAAATAGGAAAAATACCCTGGAAGAGGGTACTAACGCACAAGCGTACCACAATGGGTTCAAACAGCGCCCTGAAAAGGGCACTGTAATAACGCATAAAGCGAAAGAGAGCCTATAGCTCTTTACCACAGCGGGTTAAGAACAACAGAATATCCTGAAGATTCAGGTTTCTGAAGTCAGTTTCACTTAATAAGTGTTTACCGAATACTCGGAAACGCAGTTGCGCGAAAACTGGACAGTTACATATCAAATGATACGAAGTTCCATAATCGGATTCACAGCTATCACAGGCAAATGAATCAGCTTGCTGAATATTCGCCATGTGATAGCTGAGTCGGCAGTGGCCAGTCAATGCTTTGACCAGCATGCTGCAATTCTGCTTAGACAGATTAGTTAGTTACTTCGCCACCCGTAGAGATGGCTCAGCACTATACAATTTGGTTTGACGACATGACTCCAAACTATTCCAATATTGTCTGTGTTGAGTGACAGCCCAGGTGTGAATCTGAAGCTTAATCCAACACTTCGATATCGGAATAGCTGGCTCAGGGCCAATGAAGTCATGTGATGCTCCAGAGCGAGCTAACTCATCAGCCAATTCATTTCCAGCGATGGAAGAATGACCAGGTACCCATAGAAGGTGAACAGCGTTTGCTGAATTCAGCTCCTCGATTTGAGTTCGACAAGCGATAACTATCTTCGACCTGGAGTTGGCCGAAGCAAGTGCTTTAATAGCAGCCTGGCTATCTGAACAGAAGTATATTACTTTGCCCATTACGTGCTGCTGAAGTGCTGATTGCACTCCGCACATAAGAGCAAAGATTTCGGCCTGAAAAACGGTACAGTGCCTACCAAGTGAATAAGACTGATACAGCCTTAGCTCACGAGAATAAACACCAGCACCTGCTCGACCTTCGAGAAGGGAGCCATCAGTGTAACATACGATGCCGTCTGAAATACTTCTTTCCAGATAACCAGATGTCCACTCTTCCCGGGAAGGGAATTTCGTGGAAAATGTCCTATATGGAAAATTACAAGCAATTGTAAGATCACTTGGAGCAAGGACAATTTTGTCCCAATTCACCAAAAGTGGAAACAACGAGGTGTGTGTTGAACTGCGGTTCACAGGAGTTTCCTCTAGTAGACCGAGTACCCGTAACCGGTAAGTGCAAGAAAGGGCTTCTTGTTTGAGATGAATGTGTAGTGGGGCAACGTCAAAGAGAACTTCTAGCGCTGCCGTAGGAGTTGAAGAGAACGCTCCAGACATCGCCATTAAGCACATCCTTTGGAGATGGCCTAATTTTGATTGGACCGTTCTCACTTCACCCTTTTGCCACCACACAAGACATCCATAAGCCAATATTGGCCGAACCACAGTTGTGTAAATCCATTTGATATACTTGGGTTTTAGACCCCAAGTTGTACCAAAAGTACGCCGGCATTGCCCGAAGGCCATACAAGCTTTCTTGATTCTGAGCTCAATGTGAGGTGTCCAGGAAAGCTTGGAATCAAGAATGACTCCAACGTACTTTACCTGTTCAGTCACATCGATTTCAGAATCAAAGAGACGCAAAGGTCGAACGCCATTACGGTTTCTCCTTTCCGTGAAAAGAACAATAGATGTTTTACTCGGATTAACCGAAAGGCCATATTGGCGACACCAACCCTCAACTACCTGAAGGGCGTTTTGCATCAGGTCGAAAAGGGTGCTGATGCACATACCAACTAACAATGTTAGGTAGTCGTCGGCAAAACCATAAGTAGGAAAACCGCTATTATTGAGTTGCCTCAATAGCGTATCTGCTACGAGATTCCACAAAAGCGGTGATAAGACTCCCCCTTGGGGGCATCCACAAACACTCAATTTCCTAATCCCTGCTAGACGCAATGTCGAGAAGAGATATCGGTTTTTGAGCATTTGGTGAATCCAATTGGAAATCATTGGAGATATACCATGACTCCGTGCGGCTTCCAATATGGCATCGAAAGGCACGTTGTCAAAGGCACCCTCGATATCTAAGAAAACACCCAAACAAGATTGCTTTTGAGCGAATGCTTTCTCGATATCGTAAACAACCTTGTGTAAAAGAGTCACAGTGGACTTACCAGATTGGTAGGCATGTTGGTTCACATGAAGAGGCACGTTGGCCAGATGAACATCACGGATATGATGATCCACAATGCTTTCTAAGCATTTCAGAAGAAAAGAGGTCAAACTGATAGGTCTGAAACTCTTTGCTTCTTCATACGACGCACGACCCACTTTCGGAATAAACTTTACAGTAATATCCCTCCAGGATTTGGGAATATACCCTGTAGCAAAACTGCAAACAAGTAGTTTTTTCAAAACATGTTTGAAATAATCAAATCCCTTCTGAAGCAAAATAGGATAAATCCCATCTGCTCCAGGAGATTTGAAAGGAGCAAAGCTATTAAGAGCCCACTCAATCGATTCTATAGTTACAATACTCCGAGCCGAAGCTAAAGAATCATAACTACAAGAAAAGACATCAGGATCATCCGAAGATGTAATATCCACACATCTAGGGAAGTGTGTGCTGAATAAGCATTCCAGAACTTCCTCATCAGAGGAAGTCAGATCGCCATTTGGCAAACGAAGTTCGTTCACCCGGAAATCCTTAGATTTCGCAAGGATTTTGTTTAACCGACTGACTTCACTCAAGCTGGAAACATTTGTACAAAGGTTTTTCCAGCCGGATCGTTCAGCAGACCGGAGAGCTTTCCTGTAGGCCTTGCGAGCCGACCTGAAAGCCTCCGAACCAGCCGAACGTCGTCTGTTCCAACTCTTTCTACATTGTTTCCTGAGTTTCGCCAGATCAGAGTTCCACCAAGGGGTTCCTCTTGTGATCTTCACAGACCGTAGAGGGCATGCTTCTTCAAAAGCTTCCATGATGAAGGTCGTTGTAGTATCAACGGCATCATCTAAATCACTTGGAGTGTCAATGGATGGTGAATATCCATGAAATTTGGCTGCAACCAAATCAGTATAAAGATCCCAGTTTGTTGACCGAGGATTCCTGAAACGCAATGTTTGCGAAGTAACATTTAAATGTTCAAAAAAGATATAGCGATGGTCAGATAAAGATTCTTCATCTGACACATGCCAATTGGTCAGCTCGTGACTAATTCTGCTAGAGCAAAGCGTTATATCTAACACTTCCTCTCTAGCAGATACCATGAAGGTTGGGCGGTTGCCTATGTTAAGTAATGCAAGATCTGTACTACTTAAGTACTCCATCAAACTGGAGCCTCTCAAGTTAATGTCTGAGCTGCCCCAGATGATATGGTGAGCATTAGCATCACTGCCAACAATTAGCGGAAGGCCTTTTGAAGTGCAGTATGCGATGACTTGTTTGAAAGCATCCGTAGGGGATGGTTCATCATGTGGTAAATACACAGAACAATAGACGTATTTCCTGTTGAGGTTTCCAACAGATACATCAATTGTGATAGCACATACATCTCTGGTGGTTAGTTCAGAGATGAGTGTAGCAACTATTGCGTTGTTGACAAGCACACAGGCTCGAGGCATGACACGCGAGTTTGCCATTTCATGTTTACTGAAAGTGGCAAACACCGGGTTCACAAGGTTTCCTAGATAGAAATTTCCCTTACGAAAGTAAGGTTCTTGTACCAAGGCCACTTGGGCTGTACCGTTTTGCATAAGTCTGCAAAGATTGATCGTTGCTGTTCTTTTATGCTGAAGATTAATCTGAGCTATCTTAACCGTAGCCACTACCCAAACTAGGTAAGATTAAACTCTTCGCAACAACAGCACAACAAAGAACAGCAACAATAAAACCAAATCGGTATCGATTGGAAAACGTCAAAGGCGAGGATACACAGAATACACTGTGTAAATCGCATAATGCGAAACCATATAGGTGAAAATTTAAACTAATTAACAACATCTTCATAATCCCGCCCTTATTTAGCCTCAAGTGAGACTAAAGAAGGGCAGCTGATTGTCTCGGAGAAACACAAGGTCCACTGCACCATTGCTCCGGTTAGCGCAGTAAGGGCTACATACTGTGGAGGGCGCCCTGGTACTCCACAGGCTCCGTTAGCGGTTAGGTTTTTATTAGACCCCCCTAGCCATTCATTCCTAGGCACGGTAAGCATAAAGCCGCATCACACCATGAATTAGGGGTCACCTGTTGGTGGATTCTTACCACCGGAACAGGCGGTCCGTAGTGTTATTCTTAGCCAATTGAGACAATCGCTACCGACACTACACAGCTATCTAGGCTGATCGAGAAAAGAAGTTAATATTGATGATCAACTTCATACGGACTCGAACAGCCGACAGGTGATGGACTCTCATGCCTACTCTTCAACATCGCTCTGGAAGGTGTGATGCGACGAGCCGGGCTAAACAGCCGGGGAACGATTTTCACAAAATCCGGACAATTTGTGTGCTTTGCGGACGACATGGACATTATTGTCAGAACATTTGGAACGATGGCAGAGCTGTACACTCGCCTGAAACGCGAAGCAGCAAAGGTCGGACTGGTGGTGAATGCCTCAAAAACAAAGTACATGCTGGTAGACGAAACCGAACACGACCGGATCCGTCTGGGTAGTAATGTTACGATAGACGGGGATACTTTCGAGGTGGTGGAGGAATTCGTCTACCTCGGATCATTACTGACGGCTGAAAACAACGTGAGCCGTAAAATTCGGAGGCGCATCATCAGCGGAAGTCGGGCCTACTACGGGCTCCAGAAGAAACTGCGATCGAAAATGATTTACCCACGCACCAAATGCACCATGTACAAAACGCTAATAAGATCGGTGGTCCTCTACGGGCACGAGACATGGACCATGCCCGAGGAGGACCTGCAAGCACTCGGAGTTTACAAGCGACGCGTGCTAAGGACGATCTTCGGCGGTGTGCAAAAGAACGGTGTGTGGCGAAAAAGGATGAACCACGAGCTCGCTGCACTTTACGGCAAACCCAGCATCCAGAAGGTGACCAAAGTCGGAAGGATAGGATGAGCAGGGCATGTTGCAAGAATGCCGGACAACAAACCTGCAAAGCTGGTGTTTGCAACTGATCCGGTTGGCACAATAAGGCGTGGAGCGCAGAGAGCACGAAGGGTGGACCAGATGGAGCGTGACCTGGCAAGCATTGGGCGCGACCGAGGATGGAGAGCGGCAGCCACAAACCGAGTATTGTGGCGTACAAATAAATGTATGTAT
Organism: Aedes albopictus; assembly: GCF_035046485.1. NCBI lineage: Eukaryota > Metazoa > Arthropoda > Insecta > Diptera > Culicidae > Aedes > Aedes albopictus. Next base: position 323,775,216 of record NC_085136.1, on the reverse strand, counting down.
GTAGGGTTCACACATTGGTGCGTGGATGCCAGACGTAAGGTGATAGATTAGTGCGATTATTACTATTAAGCTAAAGCGGCACACTTCACTTGATTGCATAGCTTGTAGGCGTTGTCTGATAGATTGACACTGTGCTATGAAAGTTGGAAGCAAGGGTTACGGCTTATCAACCGTTTCTGGTGGTTCTAGCGATAGCTATGAATATATGAATGTACAGTTATATATATAGAGAGAGAGAGAGGAGAGTATAGAGAAAGTGGATAGAAAGATACAAAGTAGAAGGAAAGGGACCGGTCAGGGATTGAACCCAGGACCTTCTGCATATGAATCAGAAGCGGTAGCCACTAGACCACGAAGCCCGTCTATTTAAAGAAGAAAGAGAAAGTAGATAGAAAGATGCAAAGTAGCAGGTAGGCGAGAACCAAGGATTGAACCCTGTATCTTCTGTATACAAAGAAGGCACGTTTAGCCTTTAGACCACCAACCAGTCTAATCTCTTCTTGACAAACAAAAATGTAAAATAAATTACGACAGGAAAGATTTTTCGATTGTTGATCAACGGTGATACCACTGTACAGCATCCAGTTTCGCCGTCCGGTCACACAAGTGTTGATCGCTTTTTCGGTGTCATCAACATCCCATCAACGTGCAATCGTTGCCAAGACTACGATGATGACGACGACGACGACAGGTTTTTCACCTTCCTTACAAATTTATTTCGCTTGGATTAGGTAGGTTTGAGGTACCGAACCGACCGACATTACTGAGGCATTCATACGCAGCAGCAGCAACGAGCGAGTGGTTTTGCTGATTCATTCATAAATTTCCATCCTTCACTGATCGTGCCGCGTCGCGTCGCGCGTCGTATGGGGACTGTTGTAGTGCGTGTGCTAACCGAAGAACGCGATGAATGATTACTTCGAACGTTACTTGGCTGGTGGCGGTGGCGATGGCAGCTCAGTGAGGAGGCGATTTCAGCGGCTGGTTGGTAATGCTACTTTACTTATGCTCTTCAATGAAGGCGCAACGCCGTACCGCACCGAATGGAAATGTCACAGTTCACACAAAATGCGTAGAAGAGTTATGGCTGAATCGAGAGCGGAAATGTAGCCGGAGGTTAAGACGTCTTTGCAGGTTCGCTGCCGCCGAGGTGTCCCACGTCTACTAGAATTAGGTGTAAGGTTTTAAAATAGTGAGGTCGTTCCGAGTTTTGCTGCAACGTTTAAGTTTATTCTCGGTACTTCAAAAATAGGATATTGGTTCCCTTATTAAGCATGTAACTCCCATTTCATCCTACGAAAAACAAGAGAATGAAGCGTAGTTTGTTTTGTTTTAATTTTTTGTATTTTTGATAAAAGTGAGCACTCATGAAAACATGAACGGAATCAATCGGTGCTGTAGGGTAAATCGCCAATTATTGCACGATTAAAAATTCGCCAATTGTGGCACACCTCATAAGAAATACAGGGAGTGTGCAACAATCAGAAAATTACCCTAATCGCTTGTTTCCGAATAGGATGAATTTTAGAGCGTGAGATTACTTATAGCACTCATACCCTACTAGAATCTAAATCTAGTCGTGAATATCTTCGTTGATTGTTGAATGTTTTTACGAATTGGAACCAACTTTGGAAGTCAGGACAGAACCCTCCATACACCGATAAAGGGCCATAATTATGCAGGTTATGTGTAATTTCATGTAGTTCAAATTTGTTTATTTAAATTTAGTGAAAAATCATGTCGATAAGAACTCACTAACTGTAGTATAACCAATTGTTTATGTACTGTCAAAATTATATAATGATAATAATGGTGCTTGATAACTAATTCAAGTTTTTGCTCAGTACATACTACATAAGCATACATTCTTAAGTAGAATTTTGCGAAAAAATCAATGATTTGATATAATATCCTCCTTGGGTTCTCTATAATCATGCTTGTGCTCCATATATTTTAATCTGAAAATAATACATATGTGGATTTCAATACATAATTACAGGGCTCTATCAAAATTACCACACAATGAAAATGCAACTTTCTCTATCAAAGTTACCCCAAAAGTAAACTATGGACATTTTAACTTTGTTTCTTTTTATTCCAAGCTCTCGAGTTGTTTTCGAGGATCTTACATATTGCATAACCAGCGAATCTTTTCAATAGGGGATTTAATTGGATGGTTTAGCGATTAAAATATAGGGCACTAAACGCTACAGTTGCTTAGGAAACACAAGATATCTACTCATGAGACAATTTTTTTTTCTGAATTTTCCAGGTTTTCCAGAAGGGTGCTTTTAAAGTTTATAATTAAAAAAAAGCTTTTTTTAGAGCTTTTTGGGTTAATCACAAGAAATTGCTTTTACATTCCTGCTTAAAATGGATTTCAAACACTCTTAAAAATCAAAGAAACACAGACCATATGATCGTTGAATTCCTTACACTGTTTTGAAATTGAAATTGGATGCCTGTTTTCTATGCTGATGTTATGTCGAGATTTCGCAATTCAGTCCATGATTCTTTCTTGAATTCCTTGGAGGATTCCTCCTTGGATTTCTACCGCAATCTCCTTTTAATTTCTTCGCAGTTGCTCACAGAATTCATTCCGCGAGTTCTTCCTTGAATTCATCAAAGGTTTTTTCTTCCTGGAGTTTTTTTTTTCTTCCTTTCTATAGTTCTCCCAAGTTTTTATCCAGGTGTTTTTTACTTATTTGCTTCCAAAAATAGTGCTTTACTAGATTTTTTTCGGTGTTCCTGTTCAACGACTCTAAAATTTGAATTGGAGGAGGATTCAGGATCAGAATCAAAATGAAAATGGACGGAAACGACAATTCTCGTCATTTTCTACAAATTACAAGCTAATTTGTTGAGAAAATTCAAATATTCACGTTAATTGAATAGGTTGATTTAAGGCACATAGCATAAGTGGAACTCCATAGTCAGAGCGAAACTGTTATATCTTCGATAAAAGGCGTCGAACTGTCATTTATTTTGGTAAACAAAAAACATCTGATTCAACCAGTATTCCAGTTTGGGGCCGTTCATAAACCACGTAGACTTTTTGGCGGGAGGGGGGGTTTGGCCAAAGTCTACGCTCCATACAAATTTCAAAATTTTTGTATGGACAAAAGTCTACGAGGGGGAAGGGGGGTGTCTGAGATTGCCAAATTTTGATCTACGTGGTTTATGAACAGCCCCTTTTGGCAAAGAATACAGGAAGATTGGCATCTGAGATATGCGCAAAACTCCAGTTAGCCTAGTGGCGGGTTCGATTCCCGTTCCGGTCGGGAAAATTTTCTCGACTCCCTGGGCATAGTGTATCATTGTACTTGCCTCACAATATACAAATTCACGCAATGGCAGGCAAAGAAAGCCCTTCAATTAATAACTGTGGAAATGCTCAAAGAACACTAAGTTGAAGCGAGGCAGGCCAAGTCCCAGTGGGGACGTCGAGCCATAAAGAAGAAGAAGAAGATATGCGCAAAACTACCTGCTGGAAATCCATTTAGGCTGATACAAATTTAATTTTGACTTTTTGTCTCCCCCCCCTTCAAAAATTTTTGGCTCAAAATGGCATTTTGAGGGGGCAGATAAAAAAATATTTATCGAAATATCGAGTCTTGCTAAAAATTCTTTAACAAATCCGATGAGTTTTTAATATTTTTCTGATTAAATGCTTTATTATTTTCATCCCCCCCCTCGATCAGCCAAAGAGTGGTGGGACAAAAAGTGAAATAAATATTTGTAACGGCCTTATTCATTTTGTCATAAATTCATTGAAATCTTCGAAATAACACACTCACATTTCACATATCGATCTCCCTTTATATTAAAAGTTATAAAACGCATTTTCGACTTAGACCAGCCAAGGGCTGAAAGTCTCTTTAATAAAGACAAATCAATCAATCAATATTATTGACTTGAGTTTACAAAGTTTTATTACAAATTATGTCCTATTTTAGATCTACACGTGTTGCTAGTCTAGATCTATGAGATCTTTGTTTTACTTCACAGCAATGAAAAATGGTATACATGCTGAAAAATAGTATGGCAATAATGTTATAATGCATTTGACATTTCGATGACCTGTATACCAGCGTACGAACTCGAAAAGGCATCAACTTTTTGAGCCAGAGTTCCACTTATGTTTAAGGTTAGGGAATCGCCACTGGTTCTTTCGTGATTTCTGAGGGTTGTTGTCTACCAGAGATCCTTCTAGGATTCCCGCGGTGTTTTTTTGCGTTTTAGAGCACCTCCTGGTGTTTCTTCTAGAGGTTTTTCCCGATATGCTTCCAGAGTTTTTTTGCAAGATTCCTCCCGGATATCCTTCCAAAAATTATTCAAAGGTACTTCAGGATTTTTTCTTAGTGTTTCGGGATAGCTCACCAACAGTTCCTCTCTGTATTTTAGCAGTAATTCTTCCAGGGATTTCATTCAGAGAGTTTTGCGATATTTGTCAAGGATTTCCCCGCGGGTCCCCGTAACGTGGGTAGATCACCTTATAATGGTGCGTTACGGTGTAAGATCTACCATAACAAATTTTGATTTCGTAATTCTCCTGCTTGGTTAATTTAAATGCAGGAAAATTATAAGATCGACATTTGGTTTACTTTTTTGTGTTTTGTTTGATTTTTATATTTTGTTTTTTCATTACTAATACACCATTTGTTTCAGTGTTATTTGTTAAATTTTAACTTTAATATAATAATGATTTGTTTCATCGCTGTTCAGGTAAATAAGGCTATAATTGTAATGAAGGGTAAATTTAAATTCAATATATCATAATAACAATATTTATTATTTCAGGTAAAATCAGGTAATTGGTCAACTATATAATAAATTATATTTAAATTACATAAAACTTGGGATTTTGGGAGGGGTAGCATAAGGAAGCTAAATGAACTGGTTTCTGGGCAAATGTTCGTGGGGTAGCCAGACTTTGTCACGAGACAACAACCATCGTGTTGTCTTCCGAAGGTTTCCAGTGAATTTAGCTTACCCTGCTACAACAAACCATCAGGTAGGTCATTCCCTGCCGGTATGACTGTGCAGCCATAGGTAATCCTTGAGCTGATGATGGGTACTCAATCATCATCATCATCATTTGTCAAGGATTTCCCCGCGGGATTTCGCCTGAAGTTCCTTTGGAATTTCTCCTCCTTTAAATTTCTTAATATTTCCATCCGGGATTACTAACTCCCTCACCTTTTTCCTAGATATCCTAGTTTTTCTCTAGATTTCTTTCGAAGTTTTTTTTCGAACTTTCTCATACGTCTGAGTGGATTTTTCCACAAGATTTTACCGATATTTCACCACGAATTTCTTACAAGGAATCTCATAAGTTATCGCAGAAGACATATCTCGAGAAAACCTGTAGAAAATAATGTCAGGTGGATCACTGCAAGAATTCCGGTAAACAACTTCTATGGAAAGCCTGGAAAAAGCCCTGAAAGAAATCACGTGACGAACTTCATGAGAAATATCAGCAATAACTCCTGCAGAAGTTCTAAAAGGCACTCCAAAAAAAATCTTAGGAGTAAGTTCAGTGTAAATTCAGAAAAACTCTGAGAGACATTTCAGGACCAACACCGGATGGAACAGAGTTGGGAATACTCACTTCCTACTACCTCAGCTATTTTATTCCCAACACTGTCTGAGAGTAGTCGTGGGAGAAACTCCGAGAGAAATATCAGGTGAAATTTTAACAGAAATTCCCCGAAGATCGTTTGCATGTAGCCTTGTTGTTTACGATTCGGATTACATCAATTTCTTGAGCTTTCCATGGGTGGATTGACTGAGTTCAAAATAGGGGGTTAGGGGATAGCTTTCTGATTTATGACATACTGAAGGCATCCCTCCAGGAGTTCCCCCCAAGAGATGTTTTCTGTGATTGTCGGGGAGTTCTTTATCAGATTCATTCGGCGGTTTATTTAGGATTTCTTCAGAAGTTGCTTCTGAGATTCCTACTAAAGAGGTTCCATCTGGAATTTCACCAGGAGCCTTTGTTAGGATTTCCCCAAGAAGTACTTTCCGGATTTCTCCAGAAATTCCTGTCGGAATTTCTTATGGAATTCTTTCTGCGATTCCTCCAGAAATTTGTAATTCAAAGGCGTCTGAGCGTCAGACCGTACCGAGCTCTCGACGCATACTAGGGTAATTTTCCAATTGTTGCTCGGCTAAAAATTTGCCAATTACTGCACACCTCATAAGAATAACATGGAGTGTGCAACAATAGGCGAGTGTTTAGCCGTGCAACAATGGAAAATTACCCTTATTAGACACCAGCAAAACAAACTGCCTGGTGGCTAGGTATGCGGAGTGCGGGAGTAAGTCTCCCCGGATAAAAAATTACCATTCATTACATGGTAAATATTATTAACACTGGTTTTATCGTTCACAATAAAACACATAGGAGATATATTTTTACTTTTTACAATAGAAATCAAACCCATATAGTTCGTACAATAAGTGAACATTAGCTTTATTAGTGACTAATTGATTCGATTGTTTTTCAATAGTTCTATAATAATTTAAAGTTACTATCAGTAAAAATTAATTTAAGTTGTTTTTAAATAGTTGCAAAAGTGCCTGCAACGTTTTCATGGACTTCTTATTAAAAAATAGTTTATTTGTCAATTACACTTAAAAACAATTCGTAACAAATAAATAACAATAAATATTATTGTTGCTTGGATCATGTTTGTATAATCAAATACAAAATCACTTGACATATTTTTTATAGTTTTCGTTTTAAATTTGAATACAATAGATGTTAATCGCTTAAGCTTCAACGACTGACAGACGTCAAGCCAGAGGAAGTTCTCAATGAATAACTGAGGAAGTACTTATAGAAAACTAGCTGAAAATCAGGTTTTAGCCAAGTGAGGATGTTACGACAAGAAAAAGATGAACATTGATTGTTCTAATGTTTTCCAATTAATTAAAGGAATCTAGTAAATAGTAAACTATCATTGATAACAAAACAAATACAATTAGTTTAATGGGGTCAATTGAACCGATGCTAAAATAAACATGCAATAATATTTGTTGTTATGTAAACAGATTTCGCTTTTGAAAAACCAGAGAATTCATATTTCTCGCTAACATTTTTTCCCAGCATTTACAGATACTAATGGCCACATGAATTGTGAACGATTTATGGTATGGATCATACGACCTGAGGTCTGACTTGTGATATTTGGCAGTTATTTGAAAAGATTGAAGATAGATCTTATCAACAGCTGCCAAGCAATACATACCAGACAGACATCAGAGTGTTTGATTCTTATCCTAAAATGTGCATATCATTCTGGCAGCCGTTAGTGCTCGTAAATGCTGGATATAAATGTTAGCGGAAAATATAAATTCTATGGATTTTCTAAAGCGAAAACTGCTTACAAACAACAACAAATATTATTGTATTTTTATTGTAACAACGATTCATTTGACGCCATTCAATTAATTGTATTTGTATTGTAAGAACAATGAAAAAACATTAATATATATTGTTTTCTTTTGAAAATTGCTCTAAAAATGTCTCATAAAAACACAATACATTCTATTGTTTTTCGCGAAAAAGTGTATGAAAATTTTCTCAAAATTTTATGGTTAAGATACATAACGACCACCATTTTTTATTGTAAAAGTGCCATTTACCATTCGCCGAATGGTATAGAACAATAGGGGTGATGGTGAGTGTGCTGTGTAAATTACAATACGTTTAATGGTGAATATTTTTCGAAAAAATGGTGTTGTAACAATAAAATTTATCGTATTTTTATGATATTTTTTATCAGGGTCGGCTTCATAAAAATAATTCGCTCTCACTTGTAGTTAGTGGGCACAAACAGGAGTGTGTTGTGGATTGGCATCTAAGCCGAAAGAGAGATGAGTTTGTGAAATAGGAATGTTCACGGTGCGGCTTCGGAGTCAATTTGGCTTTCTATTCCGCAGAATCATTACTTGTTCTGTGGCTTAGTTGGCTAAAGCGCCGGTCTAGCGAATACGGAGTCGTGGGTTCGAATCCCACCAGAACGCGAGTTTTTCACAAATTTCATCTCTTCAATTTGTCAATTAGCAACATTTCGTGCCTTTTAATTACAAGTTTTTTCATGTATGTTTCAGACATACCAGCAAATCTGGTAAAATGCCAGTTAAATGAACAATATGTGTCATTGTCCTCCAGAAATTACTTTCGAAATTTGTATAGGAATTTGTCCCGAGATTTATTCTATCTAGAAATCCTCCAGAAATCCTTCTGATTATGAAAGATATTGTGGAGCCTCGTAGCCGTGCGGTTAGGGTCACCAAGCTTCTAATCGCACCACGCTATGGGGTGAGGGTTCGATTCCCGCTCCGGGCGATGAAACTTTTCATGAGAATAGTTTCTTCACCGTATCCACTGGTGCATGCTCCGTGTGTCCCTTGTCTAGTGTTAAGTTCCATATTCAGTCTGTACAGCCTCTGGCTGAAGACGGTGTCCGCGTCTTTTTTTTTTTTTTTTATATCGAACAATTTCCCCTAGTATATTTCCCTGATTTCCTCAGAAATTTATTGCAGGATTCCTCTCGAAGTCTAGGAGTTCCTTCATCTGAGATTATTCTAAAGGCTCCTTCAAAAGTTCCCTCTGGGAATCGCTTAGGAATTTCTTGTGAGATTCCTTGAATTTCTTCCAGCATTCCTTCTGAGACTTGAAGTAATTCCCTACAGGATTCCTCCAGGAGTTTTGGGAATTTTCGTGATTCTTTCTGGTATTCCTTCCAAGATTCCTCTGGCAATTCCTAACGAGATTCTCCTAATAATTTGTTTTAGAGTGTATTCAGATTTTTTCCGGGATTTCCTGGAAAATGGAATCCCGGAATAAACTATTGAAGGAAATCCAGAAGGAACTCCGAGGAAATTCCTTACAAATCAGTTAGAGGAGTTCCCTAAGAAATTGTCGGAGGAATTCCTCAAGGAATTCCACAAAAAACTCCTGGTAGAAATTCTTACAATTCTCCTGAAAGAATTTCATAATAAACTCCATTTGGTTTCCATTAGGAACTACTAGCTAGCAGAACTCCAGAATGAGCTTCAACGATTTGCAGGATGGAACTCCAGATGGAATTCAAAAAGAGTTCCTTGATGAATCCCGAAAGGAGTTCCTGAAGGATTCCCGAAAGCAGTTTCTGAAAGATTCCCAGGTAGAGTTCCCGAAGGAATCCCGAAAGCAGTTCTTAAAGGTTTCCCGGAAGAATGTCATAAATGAACCTCAGAAAGAATTGCTGGAAAGTACTGGAGCCAGTGCTGAAAAATTCATTTCGTCATATCTAAATTCAATCACCTACAGCTCATTTTAGAAGATATACCTGAGAATATGGTATATCAAAAACTTGTGCGGCTAGACCAGTTGTGCAAGAAAGTCACGGAAAAAACGATATTTTTCGAATATCTAAGGTAAATGTCACGGACTACCTTCGAAATATGCCAATGATATTCACGGTGAATATCATTTGGCATTTTTCAAAGGTAGACCGTGACATTTACCTTAAATATTCGAAAAATAGCGGTTTTTCCGTGACTTTCTTGTAGAACTGGTCTAGCCGCACAAGTTTTTCATACACCATATTCCCAGGTTCAGCTTATAAAATGAGGTGTAGGTGATTGAATTTAGATATGACGAAATGAAATTTTCAGCACTGACTGGAGCTGGAGGAATCCCGAAGGAATACTTTCCTGAAGGAATTTCAGAAGGAGCTCCTGAAGGAATCCCTGCAGAAATCCCGTAAAGAACTTCTACTTATTTCTTCTATGTAGATTCGTTTCCGGGATTCCTTCTGGTATTTCTTCGGAGATTTTCCTCACAGATGTTTTTTTAATGTATTCCGAAGAAACTCCTGGAGTAATCCAACATAAAATTCTTGGAGCAATCCTAAAAGAAATAGGGTATCGCGCCACTTGGGCGGTGGCTTCTATATTCGTCTGTTTTCCACTATAACTCAGTCAATTTTGAACCAATTGACTTGAAATGTTGTACACGGGTAGATACTATACCTATCTCACCACATTCCAAAAGTTGTGTCAATTGGTTCAAATTTGACTGAGTTATAGTGGAAAACAGACGAATATAGAAGCCACCGCCCAAGTGGCGCGATTCCCTACCAGGAGGAATTTTGAGAGCAGTTCCTGGAGGAATTCGTGTTTCCGCTGTGATTATATGTGCCATATGAGCTTTTAGTTTTGTCCATTAATACAAAAACACATAGTATCAACAAAAGCTGTAGCTACACATTAAATATTTGTAATTAAAACATTTGTACAGCTTTTTTATGTTTTTCAGGTATAGTGGAAAAGTTGCAATAAATTAGAGAAGATTGAGTTCACTTGTGAGTTTCATAGAGTTGTATGAGCACTTCTCCAGATTGTAACTGAGAGCCTGGTTTATCTGTTTTTACTATTTGAGAACGTCCAAGAATTACATCATGCAAAAATATGCACTTTTGCTGATCTCAACAGACTTCTCACTCTGGACTTTCTTTGGCTAAAATGACTTTTTTTTTATTGTAGGTATTGAAGAGTTGCAAACTCTGAGTTAGCAGTAGTTTTCACAGAAACAAAAATTTTAAAAAAAATGTGGTGGGAACTGCAGACATTTTTCTTCCACAATACCACTTCTGGTCAGTGGGGTGCGAAGCAAATTTGGTAAGCACAAATTCGGTAAAAATAAATTGATCTGGAAGATCGAAATCTTAGTTTTTCAGGTAAATTTTAGGAATATAATATTACATGAAGCTTGCCGAAAATGTAAATTTCATTATTGTAAGAGTATGTTGGAAAATAATTCGTAGCAAATTCGCTTTCTACAGGTATCAACCACAGGTAGATACCAACCTATTTTTGCATAGTTGAGTCACAAAAAAATACGTAGTTGCGCAAATGTGCGATTATCCTTGCATTCTGTGTCAACCCAATAACCATTTCTGGATTCTCCAAGACCCTCGTCCACAGATAGATTTGATACGGTGCATTTTCTTACCTGACGTTCTCGACGGCAATGGAATCCGATTTCCCTTCCTGCGGGATCGCCTCACGTACGACCGGGACGAGGAAAACGAAGCACTCGGCATTTTTCTCTGTTGGCTGCTTTCCTCCTCTGCCTGCCTTCCCGCCCTCCTAGGTGCGGGATTCCCTGTTCTCGTCGCCTTTTTGTTGATACTTGAAATAGGTCTGTGCTGTCTGGTTGTTCTTGGGGGTTTATTTTTGACAGACACACCACACAGTCCTTTTCCTATTATAGATGTATACCTATGCCTATGCACTCTTCTCCTAGCCAGAAGTACAAATCGATTTTCCAGCTGCTTCCTTTCTCTCTCTTTCCGATGGCGCTCTTATGGGGGCTACTGCACTCTTTCACATCTCACCGGAGCTGGAAGCGCTTCCTACTGCTGCTTCGACGGCTATTAGCTCATCTGGTACAAGATTTTCTTCTTCCACAGACATTGCCACTAAAATTTTCATTCTGCACCAACTTTCCGGAAATGCTTACTGGACACAAAAAGCGACCCCAAAAATACCGATTATATGAATTCACACGCACTGAATTACTCGACCACGGAAACACATTCAATCACTCCTTTGCACATAGTAGTCCGTGGAGGCCCTTCCACTTTTCCTAGGCCTTTGACGGAGTTGTGCAAAGCTTAGTTTTCCGAAGTACACACACCCGTCACGATTATCGAACTCGTACACTGGCCGTTCCCTTCAATTCGTGGGCTCCGGAGGTGCACTTTTGGGCCCGATTTGCCAAGATTTCAACACGAAAGCAGATCAATTCAGCGCACCACCAGCAACACTACCGACAATTTGTGGTCGAACAAAGAAGGCGACGACGACGACGACGACGTCGACGACCAAAAAACCGTGTCCAGCAGTCGCAGCAGCAGTAGCGATGGTAGCGATCGGTACCAGTCCAGTGCGGCGAGTCGACGTCGAATTGGATGCGGCCATTTTTCAACGTTTCGAAAGCATAATACACACAAATACACTCGATACACTGAAGGAAACCCCCATCCTCAAATCGACTGGGAAGCAAGAGTCCGTAATTGAATGATACGCGAATTCGATTTAAGCTGAAGTTATAGACCCAGGTCTTATAAAAATCGATAGAAAATACGCAACCTTGCTTTCCTGCGATTGATTACTAGTATTTAGTTCTTTGTAGTTATCAATTATCAGTATCGTTTATCATTAACTATAATTTCAAAGCACGAATAGGATTATATTTACTAACATAGGGTAAACCAGTCGATTAGGGGATGCCAATTTCTTTCAGTGCACTCATCCGTCCGACACCGTCTTTGTCGGCCGCGTTCCGTATGTGTGCAAGTTCCGCGAATGTGTGTATACACCGCTTCTCACTCTGGTTCCCAGCGACGACGGTGCTGGATGCTACCACACTGGTACTGGCCTACCTACTGCTAGCTCTGCTGGCTATACCGACCGAGCGAGGGTTGCTTGCTACTCGCTCATCAGCTCATTCATCAGAAATATACACAACGTTCCTAGTGCACACAGCTATGCTGTGGTCTGTAGTCTATAGCTTTCGACCTTTTTTTTTTGAGTTATGCTTCGGTGCCGAAACTGTGCTGCCAGGTATAGAAAAGGTCCTGTTCAAAGACGTTTTTTTTTTGTATTTGATATACAATTTGATAACCCGGCGATACTAGCAACTTTTCAATTGAGTTAATTTTTAAGTTAATAGTGCTGTTCTTTACTGTCTATGATCGCAAAACTGTCCCATATGAACAGGAAATATGGAAATGCCATGCGATAGGTATAGGCAGTTCTGCTCATTGGCAGCATCCATTTACTATACGTAACGCTAAAATCGGCATTTTTCGACCCCCCTTCCCCCCTTCGTAACACTTTTTTGTATGAAACCCCGAAATTTTTTGTATGGACCGTAACGTCCGACGATACTTTCCCCCTCCCCCTAGAACGTTACGTAATTTGTGGATGGCACCTTATTAATTTACACGACTCGTTGAGACGGTTGTCACGATTCATTGAAACGGTTGACAAACTCTCTGCAACGCACTCTATTTGGCCAGTTGGCAGCATCTGATGCAGTTCCGTGTTTGATGTTGACGACGACTTCGTAGGAGATGTAGTCCAAACTTGCTTTTTCTTTCCACACTGGTACCAAACATTTAAAGGAAACTATATTCCGATCCGAAAGTTTCTTCGACCATTTGCTTAAATTTTTTGTCGGTTACATCGGGAGCTATATTGGATACGAATAGTGACGCGTTGGAGAATACTTTAGGTTGGATGGAATGATCAAGCCTGGTGGATGTAAACAGTGATGAGTTTAACACACTTTGATTGCTATCGCCACTTTATCTCAACTGAGATGAGGATGCGTCCAAACTGTCGAATTTCTGACTTAGCTCATCCAGCACTCGATCCTTACCATTTCCATTTTAAACTCAGCGACTTCACTGGTGGTTGCACTCTCAATGGTACTCGAATTTTTAGTAGATCTTCTTGACTCGGTAGCATTTGTTGCATATCCAAAGAACATTCGGATTCATACATGCGATCCCTTCCGCTGCTGACAAACCTACGTACAATGCTTGAAATTCACTGCTGGTAACCACAGGATCATTGCAAGAGATTGTGATCATAAGCAAATAGCAGAGGATCCGAAAACAAACCCTTATTGTTATACGGAAACTGAGAGTGTTCCAAGCAAGAAGATCTCTACACTCACACGCTCACAGAGAAAAAGCAGCTTAGAACTCTTCGGGAGTAGGAAAACAAAGGTCATTTCAGAACCCCCTCCCCCCCCCCCCCCTATGTAACGCTTTTTGTATGAAACCCCAAAAATTTTTGTATGGATCGTAACGCAACGCTGGACTCCCCCCCTCCCCCTATAGCGTTACGTAATTTGTGTACAATGCCTTACATGGAAGAGAAACGACCCAAACTGTAACTTCAAACGACATTCTGATAATCCGCAGCATTTAAAGTCGGACAGTCGTCGTCCGGAAAAAACCAGGCAACTTGAAAATGGCGACGAAAGTGCTGTAAGTGAACCTCCATCATGTTCAGCGCGCCAGTCCACTTTAAGATTTCCATAAATATGTAATTTCTCTGAAGGCTAAGCGGCACTTGTAACTTGAAGCTAGTGTGAGAATGCATGCAGGTTTTGAAAAACTTATCCATACGCAATCGAGTCTACCTATATGTACAGATGAGACAAATGGGTGGACTCGTGCATCTCCTACACAGTTTGCTCCTTTGCAGTCCCATGACTTGTTTCCTGGTTCCAGATACCTGAAACAAACCTCCGGTGGCTCGTGGAACGACAGATGACATACGCACCAGCCTACCTTAATCCTCCCTACTTTAACGGAATTCTTTACGTCCGCCTCAGGTAGCTTCCAGTCCCTTCCGTAGCCTAACGGCTGCGGCGGCCACCTGTACCTCGCACTGTTGCCACAGTGCCGTGACGAGCTCTTCCACTTCGGTGACCTCGTATAGGTTTTTCATCTTCAGAGTCGCCTCTTGTGTGAGGGCTCTCACCTCTACCTCTTCGCTAAGGACCTTTTTCGCCAAACTTCTGTGGGCGGTGCCCTTGCGCTCCTTAACGCGCTTCAGTTCCAGGATCATCTCGCCCGTACGAGTACGACTGATACTGCACACACCGGCTCCCAGATCCACGAACTTGGCGTCGCTTCGCATCGCCTGCAAGACGTCCGAGTACTTCGACTGTTCGGTCTTGATGACGAGCGCGTCACCTTTCAAGCGCGCCGCTTGGCACCTTCTCTTTTACGCCTTGATTTGCCGTCCCTAGCTTCCTCGACCTGCGGGTTTATCTTCTTCTTCCGCTCGACCTTCGACACAAGAGGATCCTCCCCTTGGTTCGCCTCGTTCTGCTCTCTGGTTGCTGAGGGCCTAACAACGGTCGCAACCCCTTGCTCCCATCCTTCCAGGACGGGCCTTTTCAGGCCCACCCTTCCCAGCTTTCCGGGACACCTGACTGGGGTCCGGCTTGCCGGCATTACTGCCGACCTTCGCAGTTAGTATCCTTTCGACCTTGCGGGCATCGCCAGGCAGCTCCTCACCTGAAGGCTGCTTCAGCGAGTGCTTATCACGAGCAGCCGCAACCAGCACACCTTTTGGACTACCTGCAAAAGCGAAGGCCACCGTCTGGGTAGACTTCGTAACCTTTACTTTCACAGGTTCCGCCGCTGCTGCAGTCTTCATGAGTCTCACGTGATTCAGCTTGGCATCGTCCATCGACTTACGAAGTCACAATCAAAAACCAACTAGATGCTAATAGGTGTGACCGAACACGACATGATTTTCCTAGGAAGTTATGTCACGATAAACGGGGATACCTGCGAGGTTGTGGAGGAATTCATTTACCTCGGATTCTTTCTAACGGCTGAAAACAGTGTGAATTGTGAATTACGGCAGCATAAAAAGAATTCAGGCTCTAGAAGAAAATGTGACCAACATTTAAGGACTGGATCGTCTACGGAACGGACACGGTACATGGACCATGCTCGAAGAGGACCAGCCACCTCTCAGAGATTTCGAGCACACGTGCTAAGGACGATCTTTAACGGCGTGCAGGAGAATGGGCTAAGACGACGGCGAAGGTCGGACCACGAGCCCGCTGCACTCTACGGCGAACCCAGCATCCAAAAGGTGGGCAAAATTGGAAGGATATGATGGGCAGGGCATGTTGCAAGAATGCTGGACAATCCTTTAAAATTGATATGCACTACTGATCCGGTTGACGCAAGGAGCAAGGCACGATGAGAGCGGGCCTGGTGTGATGGTTAGAACAGTTGACCATCACGCCGAGGACCTGGGATCGAAAAAAATTTGAGTTCTTCCTTCGGAAGGGAAGTAAAGCGTAGGTTCCGAGATGAGTCTAGGGCTAAAAATCTCGTTAATACCTGTTAATACTGATAAAAAAAAGCAAGGCAGAGAGTCGACCATCTGGCTGAGGAACCGAGCAATGAAAAGAACCTTTTCCAATATTCTGGCAGCACTGACGGCATCCCTTTTTTGTTTTGTAGTGCCGTCTTGTTTCCACCTGCAGGAAAGTTTTTGCCTCACAACCCACCCCCGCACAATCACTCACACAATCACAATCGATAGCCAAAGATTGCGCGACCGACCACAAACATCCAAAAAAACAAACGAGATAGACCAACAGTGGCCCTTTCGCTTACACTCGCACTCGTTTCTTGCCTTCCTTCCTGTGTTCGTTCGTAGACGGCAGACCCCCACAAAACTTTCCGCACTCTTTTTCACGCGCGCACTTGTCGTCCCACTTTGGCAGCCTAAATTCAGTCCAGGCCCGATCGTTCGGTCCCTTGCACTCCACCGGGGAAAGATTTTCTTTTGGCACTCACTCCGGGGCCATCACATCACAGCACAAACCTAAATCTTGTCCGAATCCGAATTTTTTGATTGAATTTTCCGCACCTACACGCACGCTACGGCCGCCACAAACAGTCCTCGACGGTGACGCACTGGACAAACTGACGAACGACACTAGACACAACCCGGAACGACGCACATAAATTGCACAATTTTTCACTTTTCGCGACTGCACAGAAATTTGCTGCCCACAATGGCACAGTTCCGAGACACGAATTTACTTCGACTAGCGCTGCCAAGGTGGTGTTGGTTTTGTTTCTGTGCAGCGGCCATCACGCAAGAAACGAGTGCGGTGCATCTCGTACGCACACCAGCAAGTGATTGTTTTGTAAACCAACAGCACCAACACAGCGACAGAAGGGGGTTCCGAGCACGTTGGCCGAATCTTTTGGAATCAGAATGGAAGACTTTTTTATTTTGAGATCTTCAATATTAAATCCACAAAATGTGTTAAGTGCCCCGCACAATAGATACGTTTGCGTGTGCGTGACAGTAGTTTGACAGATTTCCCATGTGATAGGTACGAAAATACTCTGTGCCCAAGGAAGTCAAGGCAATTTCCTTTACGGAAAACTTCTGGAACGACCCGGGATCGAAACCGTCTCCCTCAGTATTTATGATCATGCTGGATATCCACGCCTTTACTGCCGTTCTTCTGCAAAGTAACGTAAGCGACATTTACAATTTCGGTACATTTTTGGTAATTATACATTACCACTGGCACTTACGTCACTTCTCAGAATTACGGCAATTTAGCTGAGAATATTGAGTTGTTATTGAGTTGTCCAAAAAATGTCTCACGAAACCTAATGCAAGCCTATCCATATACGTGAGAACAAAAGATGTTTACAAAGTTCTTACAGATAGATTAACACGGGAAATCTGAACACAAACCACTACCACACAGGAATTTGGATTGGTCAATATGGGCCCTCCCTAATAAACCAACACCATACACGGACCGTAATGTAGACGGTTCAACAATACCGCATACTGTTCGAACTGTATCCCAGATGGGTGGTCAAGCACATCTTATGGTTATCGTTTATGGGGTCGATCGCATATCAGCTGAGATGCTCAAAGCTGACCCCGAAGTATTCGCACAACCTCTCCTCTCCTCTTCTTGGCCTAACGTCCTCCTGGGACAAAGCCTGCTTCTCAGCTTAGTGTTCTATGAGCACTTCCACAGTTATTAACTGAGAGCTTCCTCTGCCAATGACCATTTTGCATGCGTATATCGTGTGGCAGGCACGAAGATACTCTATGCCCAAGGAAGTCAAGGAAATTTCCTTTACGAAAAGATCCTGGACCGACCGGGAATCGAACCCGTCACCCTCAGCATGGTCATGCTGAATACCCGTATTCGCACAAATACTGCCAGAGCCGTAGCGTGGGGTTGGCCAGGTTGGCCCCCGCCAAGGGCGCCAACCTCAGAGGGGCGCCGAAAAGGCCTAAGGCTAGAAGGAAACTGGATGATGCTAATTATAATTATTATGTTTTATAAAGAACACTTTACCAGATGAGTTGACTTTCGTGTTCAATCGGATGTTGCCTATGTTTTCTGGAATGTTGTCAAGATTTCACTGTTTATAATATTTGAGATTGATAATATGTTTTTTTTTTCATTTTTCAGTATTCTCAAAAACTCAGATTCCTCTAGTTTATTCTAAGCATTTACCATGATATGAGCAGGGAGTTTATCTACTATTTTGTTTTGAGAAACCATTTTCAAAATTCTAGTTTCTTTCTAAAAATTCCTAAACATTCTCACTGGGGATGTTTTGAGATTACTTCCGAGGGTTTTCTTCGCATTCATTGAAGTATTTATTTTATTCCTTTAGAAATTCAGGAAGTTATCTAGAATGTTTTTCAGGAATAAGTCAAACGATTCCTCCTGATATTTCTCTAAAGATTTTATTAGATAATTTTACCTTAGTTATGTCAGAGTTTCAGCAGATATTCTTACACAAATCTTTCAGTGATAAATTTGTAAATTTTCTTGAAGGATAGCCTCAGAAATTCCTCCTACTTCTATTTCACATTTTTTTCCTGGGTTTCTCCTGGAAAATCTTAAAAAAGGGTCTTTATAAATTTTCCAGAATTGTCTTCAGAAATCTTCCTAAGAAGATTCCTGCAAAAATATCTACAAGGTTAACTTTGAAACCCTTCAGTAATTTGTACAGATTCCTTTCGAAATTCCTGCAGGGATTTCTTCAATGCCTTTAAGCATTCGTTCAGAAATTCTTCCTGTTATTTTTTTAGAAAATATTTTATAGATTTCTTTAGTAAATAATTTGACCAAATATTTTTTCAAAAAGTGTTCTATAGATTCCTTCGGAAAAAAGGCAACGACAACATTAGAGCTTGGAAAATCTTCAAAAATTGTTCCATGTTCACTAGAGATCCAAACATTTCTGGTAGAATTTCCATGGAAAACATTTTATGAATTTCATAATAAATTCCTTCAGAAAACCGTAAATAAGAATTTCCATGGATTCCTTAAAAAAATTCTCCGGGATTTCTTCATAAAATTTTCTACGGATTTTTTGTAGAAAATCCTCAAGAGATTCTTTAAGAAGCTTTTACCGGGATTCCTTCAAAAATTTCAGCAGTATTTCCGAAATTCTTCCAGGGGTTCTCCACGAATTCTTACAGGCTTTCCTTCATGTATTTCTTTACAAACTACTACAGAAATTCCTGTAAGAATTATTACATGAATTCCGTTGGAAATTCTTGCTGAAATGTCTCCTTGATTTTCAGATGAACCGGATATTCCAGCAGAATTCCTTCAGAGATTCCTGCATAATTTTGTTTAGTAATACCAACAGGAATTATTGCACAGATTCCAACAAAAGCTCATATAGAAATTTCTTCGGGAATACCTCGAGAGCAGAACCAGCTGTATAGCACTTTCTTAAGCTAAACCTTGCTTTGGAGTGGTATATTGCATCCTAGAGCAAAAATGTATGTTGGGTTATCCTGTCTATAGCTTGTCTAATGATTAATGAAAAGTTTGTCACAGATCTTCTGTGAAATATTGTAATTAAACTTCAGAAGATCTGTTTAAGGTAATGGAAAAATTCTGGTAAAACCAATTGAGCTAATCGCCGAAAGTTTGTAAAATAAATCATAAAATAAATGTAAAAGATATCTTGAAGAAATGTATTCATCATTAATGTCATTTCTTATTATTATGTTGGTCTTAGTGAAATTCTTGAAATACAAAATATGTTTGCACTTATATTCGTACAAGAGAAATAAATTTTGGAAAAAAATTAGGTGACATCCATTGAACAATAAAAGAAAAACACGAATGAAAAGTACTCTAAGAAAATAAAAAATCGAGGGACAACTTGTTTTTTCGAAACACCAAAACCCAACTTTTAAACATTAAAAAAAAATGAATAACTACAATCTTTTTAAAAATCACAATCACCAATTGTCGTGGGGCGCCAATCTGTATGCTTGCCAAGGGCGCCATGGGACTACGCTACGGCTCTGAATACTGCATCAATTATTCTGCAACATATGGGAAACTACAACATTTCCGGGATGCAAGGCGTCTTAGTAAAGGTACCCAAAGAGGGTAACCTGACTGTATGCAATAATTGGCGGGGCATTATGTTACTGTGTATCTTTCTCAAAGTCCTAAGCAAAGTGATCCTTAACTGGATACATGAGAAGATTGACGCAACTCTCCGACGGCAGCAAGCAGGATTCCGTGCCGGACGATCCTGTGTGGACCATATTGTCACACTCCGTGTCATTCTGGAGCAAATCAATGAATTCCAAGAGTCTCTCTACCCGGTCTTCATTGATTACGAAAAAGCTTTCGACCGAATCACGGAAACATGTGAGAAGCCCTCAGGCGCAAGGGTGTCCCTGAGAACATCATTGGCATGGAAGCACAGTACTATCACCGCTACTGTTCCTCATCGTAATCGACGAGATCGTGGTAGGTGCGATTGACCGTGAACCAAATCGTGGATTGCTGTGGCAGCTTATTACCATGGAGCACTAAATGACTTTGAACTGGCTGATGACGTTGCTCTCCTAGCTCAACGGCGCTCTTATATGCAGAGCAAGCTCGATGACCTTGCCAATCGCTCCTCAGCGGCAGGTATAGCCTGAAACACATAGCGTCCGTTCCGTCGAGGTTTGCGTTTTTTTACAATTTTCCCATGGAAAATGTGTCAAATTACTGTCACGCACACGCAAACGTATGCATTGTGTGGGGCACTTTACTACCAACGTCAACAAGACCATATCGTCACGGTCAACCCTTCCAGCTTTACAGTATTTAGATGGGCAATCAGTAGAGAATGTTGAAAGCTTCCAATATATTTGTAGTCAAATGGCGGCCGATGGCGGTTCCACGATTGACATAGGTTCGCGCAGTGTTGGAAAAAACTCAAATTCTCAAATCTCATGCTTGAGTTGTTTCACGCGCGATTCTTGACTCGCCAAACTCACCCTCGAAAAAATCATGCATGAATTGACTCGCGATTTCACTCATTGCTTTATTTCTTGGTATTCTTATTACTTACATCGATGTTTTTAGGATTGTATGATAGAACAAAAGCAAACCTATCGTACAACAACATTGGATGTCGTTCAAATTGATTTGGATTCGCTTTACAAGCAAACGAGATTTTGGCGCTAGACTCGTGAGAGCGTGATTTTGCATGAAAATCACGTGCGTGAGAAAATAATTCAGAATCTCGCGCGAGTTCGCTCACGCAGGAGCGGTTCATGAGTGTGCTTTGAGTGTGATTTTACCAACACTGGGTTCGCGTATCAAGAAGGTTTTTTGAGTTTAAGCAATGTGTGGACGCACCAAAATCCGAATTTATAACTCGAACGTGAAATCTGTGCTGCTATACGCCTGGGAAACCTGGTGTGTATCAGCGGAGAACACTCAACGGCTGCAGGTCTTCATCAATAGATGCCTGCGGTATATTATTCGTGCATGGTGGCCTCACAATTGGTTCTCCAACGTGGAGCTCCATCGTCGATGCCATCAAAAGCCGATAGCGACAGAAATTCGGGAGCGAAAGTGGAGGTGGCAGGGGAGGTGGGTCGCGAGGTGGGTCGGCCACACTCTACGCAGAGGCGGAAACGAAATCTGCAAGCAAGCGTTAGATTGGAACCCAGCAGGACACCGCAACAGAGGCAGACCCAGAGGCTCATGGCGGCGTGCCCTAAACAACGGAATCAAGCAAGTCGACAGAAATTTGACCTGGCGAAGGCTGGCAATCGCCCAGAATGGAGATTTTTCAATTCGGCCCTCTAAATAAAACATCATGAAAAATTGTGTGGTCCAATCATAATTTTCATAATGATAGAAGGGATGGGTGGTTTCCCCACCGTTTTCCTTCATGGTATTACATCCCATACAAAAATATAATAATTGCCTGTATACAAATTAACGAATAGTGAAAGGGCGTTAGGTTCAATGTTGGGTGTAACGTACCTTTATGCACTCCATATTTTGATTTTTCCATCCAGCGAAACTAATTGCTGGAACGTGATCAGCAAATTGTAGTTTGCCGAAACAACAGTAATAATAGCCGAAGAGTCAGCAAAATTAGAAATTCCTGAACGTCAGCAAAAGAGTTGTCAAACACTTAGCATTCCCCCAAGCATTTTCCTTGACACATTTTGCGCGCAGCAGCCCGAGGCACCGCACAATCAGGAAAACGAGAAAATCACCTGGAAAAGCTTTCATTTTCGTCGTGATTTACACTAGTGTAGTTTGCACCACTTTGATTATAAACCTTTATCGAGGGGGGCGACACATCCAGATCTATCCAGATTATCGTCTTTTTACCCAAAATCTAACACATCTCATGCACTGTGCATTATCCGTCTACATCCCTTCTATCTGCTTCCATCCAAAATCCATCTCAAATCTTTTTCTTCAAACTACTCGCATCTCTTCATCCCTTCACATCTGATCGAGGTAAACAAAGCAAACGATGTCAAACTGAAGTTTAAAACAGAATCGTGTCCAAAAAAGGAGCAACCAAAGCAAACCGTGGCCGTGGCCGTGCCGGAGCTATGCCAAACTCAGGAGCATTTGCCAGGAACCCTTCCAGGAAAGAAATACGGATATTTACAACAAAATTACTTTGTCGAAACCTGAGTGAATCGTAAGATGCAGCCATCAATTTCCAAAAAGCAACGTCGAACCATATATAGGAGAAGCTGCCGAAATCAACAACTATATGTCTGCATCGGTGTAAAAGATGCTGCCGGAACTACGGAAGAAGCGGAGTTCGCCGCCGATATGAAGGATTTGTAACTGCATTGCTACTGTGCACTGGATGTATTGCCTGGAATCCTGTAACTGCCATCGGAAGCCAGAACCTTGGTCAGAACTTCTTCTATCGGAATCAACGATCTTTTTTTTAATTTAAATACAAACTGCGCAACGCATACCATACTGATCCAAAGGTTTTTAATAGATTTTGAAAGATAAACCTGGATAATGATGAGCCCAGGAACCATTCCGGACATACTTTCGGGAACTGAGGAATGCAAGGGCTCCTACAAATATTTTTCTTGAGATTTCAATAAAGGTTTCCTAGCAGAGATTTTGACACTCATTTCGGGGTTCCAGGGTGAGAATTGTTTCCGTTTCTTGTGGAGCTACCTCGGGAGTTGCATTGGGAATAACTCCGGGATTTCTATCGTGACTTCTTGCGGAGGGTCTTTCGGGAAGTCATTCGAAAGTTTTTTTTCTCCGCATCTTGGTTGGAAGGAATTGCTGGTGGATTGCCTGAAAGAAATGGCAAATGGAATCCCCGGAAGGAATTTATGGAGGATTCAGTGGGGTTCCACGGAGGTTCTGATGGCAAATTTCCTAGAAAACTACTGGAGGTTTCTACGGAAGGCATTGTTGGGGGATTTGCCGAACAGAAGAATTCGCACAATGTATAGCTGAAGCTCGAGCTGAAGGATTTCCGGGAAGAAATCGCTGGAGAACTACAGGAGGTATTCCGGAGATTATTGTTGTAAAATTCATCATAAGAAATGTTCCCAGTGAAATTACTGAAATTTTTCCCGGAAGGAATGTCTAGAGGGTTGTCGGATTTTCTGGAATGAATTGATGGAGGATTAGTGAACAATAAGGTTGTTTGGAAGGAATAACTGAAGGATAATCGGTAAGAATAGCTGGAAGATGTGACTGTAAATGGAGTATCGGTGGAGATTCCGATTATAACAAACAGTTTACGCATCACATAGCAAATTACCCTAAAAGCTGCTCATATATTTTTACCATAATATAAAATTTTTGCCGGAAACTCATTGCGGGGTTACGGGCTGAGAATCTCTTCGTCAGTTTCATATAAGTTGCATTGGGCGAATTCCTCCGAAGTTTATTTCGTGAATTCTCGCAGAATTCCTTTCGGAAAGTCCTGCGGGAGTTCATTCAAAATTTCTCCGGATCGTGGTTATCTGGAAGAAATTGCTGGTGGGTTGGCCGGAGGCAATGACAGATGGGTTCTCTGGAAGTTGGAGGCTCAAACTTTCTAGGAATTAAAAGCTTAAGGCGGAACGAACTGCTGGAAGATTCTTCGGAAAGAATTGCTGGACGATTCCTGGGAACGATCTACCACCGAATTTCAAAAAAGGATTCCTTTTTTTCGAAAATAAATTGCTGGTGGTTACCTCAAAAGTAATCACCATACAGTTTTCTAGAATAAATCATAGAAGGATTTACTGGATAGAGCTACTGGTAAACTTCCGGTAGAAATTGCTGAAGGATTCTCCCGTTGAAATATCCTAGGTTGAAATATAGTTACAGTCTTTGTTTATGTTCGAAACAAAAACAAAAAAAAAGTGATAGTTCTATCAAACTATGTGAAAAGAACCTAACTTTTTTTGTACTAGGTTACATTTACGCTTCTTTCGTGGCTCTTTTAATATAATTACGCAACTTAGAACAAGCAAAATGTTCATAAATTCTTGAATAAATATTTAATGCATGTGTTACTGGATTTAGAACCCATGAATAAGGTTTTACTGGACTGGCTTTACTGGACTGGCTCTCGCACATCTACTTTCTATCCATTCACATCTCCTTCTATCTCAAAGCAGCGCTCAGCAGGATTGGAAAGTTGATGCAGTGAAAAGTGGATAGAAAAATCCGAAAAATCTGACAGCAGCTCATTGATCTAAAAAAGCAGATGCATCCTTGTGGACATCTGATGGACGATTTAGGTGTGTCGTCCCCCTCGACCTTTATCGAATTTACTTACCTCTGATTACTAAAAATCAAGCTCAAACGAACATTTTGATTAATTTTTATTTCGGCTGAAAAGGAAAAAAAACAAAAAGTTTCGGCCGAATTCGAGCTCGGACAAAATTGCTGAACGACCAGCATAACAAGCTGTCAAAATGCATTACTGAAAAACCAGCAAAAAATATTTTACTGGATGGATTACTGATTTTACAGTATGTCAAAAACCATCAAAATTTTGCTGGTTTCCAGCGAAATAAAAATAGTGTGTGACATTGTCCTCCGCGCACAGCTTCGAAGAGCAGTCAAAATTGGATAGTGTTGAATTCGACCACCGAGGCCCGAACCCCTCTGTTTATGTTTTCAACCATCACAGTGAAACTCACTCTAAAGCGGACTGTCAAATTTTGAACAAAAACTTCTGAAAAAGAAAACATATGCGAAGCAGAAAGTGTTTGTGAAGAAAGTTCTGATTTTCGGCAGATTGAATGTAAAATTTCCCTTAATTTAAGTTCCAAAACATCAGTGAAAGCGTACATCAAAATGGCAACGGAAGAACCTCGCAATTTGACGCAATTCAAGCGCTTCAAAACGGACGATGAAGGCCGGATGACATTCTCATCCAGTGAGCAGGTAAAACAGCAGAATCTCCTCGTGAAAGATTGCGTGAAGGATGATGGGTTTAAAAATAGAACACTGCTTTGTAATATGGACATCTCATTTGCACCTTTTGTAGATCAAAACGGAAGCGGCGATCGAACGGTTCTACGACCGCTACGAACAGCTGGCAGCGCTCGATCCTTCGCTGCCGAAGTTGCTGCGAACGGAGCATGCTCGCTACTTGGAGACCTCACTGGAACGGTTGTCGACCGGGTACGAGTGCTTGGACAGCAGCCGGCCATGGTTGGTCTACTGGATCATGAACGCGGCCAGTGTGCTGGGGATTAAGTTCAACGACAGCTTGCTCAACCGGGTGGTGGATTTCCTGATTAAGTAAGTGAAGGGATGGTAACGGGAGGGTTCTATATCATTCCACAGAAAACCATTTCCTAGGATGAATCAGTTGAATCATTCCCCAGAAAAACAGTTCGCGATTCTAATCAAAAAGTGTCTGCATTTACAGGTGTCGCAGTCAGGATGGCGGTTTTGGCGGTGGTCCAGGCCAAGATCCACATCTAGCGCCGACCTACGCCGCCGTCAATGCGCTCTGCATTATCGGAACCGATAGAGCCCTCAACGCTATCAACCGCAGAACGTTGAAAAAGTTCCTGTGGGGCGTAAGGGAGTCCAACGGGGCATTCCGGATGCACGTGGGCGGTGAGCTGGACGTTCGTGGAGCTTACTGTGCTATATCGTCGGCCAAGTTGGCTGCCTTTTCGGCGGATGAAGAAGCAAAGCTGTTCGAAGGCACGGCCGGTTGGATCGCCGAGTGTCAAACGTACGAAGGCGGATTCGGAGGAGCCCCGGACTTGGAAGCTCACGGCGGGTATTCTTTTTGTGCGGCAGCTGCTTTGGCCATTCTGGGTGGGGAGAACAAATGTGACCTGAATGCGCTCCTTCGGTGGGCCGTTAATCGCCAGATGGCGTACGAGGGAGGATTCCAGGGACGGACCAACAAACTCGTCGATGGATGCTACTCGTTTTGGCAGGGAGCATTGATTCCGGTCATTCAGGGTTTGATTGCTCGCAAGGAGAACTACCCGGAAATTATGAACACGGCTTTGTTCAATCGCATTGCACTGCAGGAGTACGTCTTCATTTGCTGCCAGAAACCGACCGGAGGCCTGATTGATAAACCCGGAAAGTAAGTTGTATGTTTATACCAAATGTACTTACTTTAGGGCCCGAGTATTTAGAAAGATAATGCGGAGGATGTCAGGATGCAATTCCCGGTTGATCCAAGATCTTTTCTCAACGGAAATATCATTGGCTTCCTTAGGAATATTACCTAGGTAAAACTGTCTATTACTGTAACTTCTCATTTTAGACCAACTGACCTCTACCACACATGCTACACTCTGAGTGGCGCCGCCGTCGCTCAGCATTGCGAAACCAGCAAACCGCCCCTAATCCTTGGCCATCCGGATAACGAACTGCTGCCGACTCACCCCGTTCATAACGTGCCCCCGAAGTGCGTAATCGATGCCTACAAGTACTTTCTCAAAAACGAACTGATCGAATCGGAACACACCAACGGCCAGTGGAACGGTGACACCGCAGCGAGTGAGGAACCCCCCTTGGCGGCGACAGCCAGTGCCGAGGTCGATGTGGTGGACGTGGAAATGCGCGAACAGTCGGTCGATTCGGAACGATCCATGGCCAGCCAGCGCAGTACAACCCAATCGGATTCGATGTCCGGCGTCACGTCCGGCGACACTAGCCAAAGAAGTTCCGAGGAACGTTCGGAGTCGATTGATTGAAGCAGGCAGTCAGGCAGGGCGATGAAAAAGGAACAGATTACCTAATCATTTTTGTTAGAATTTAAATTAAGCGTTTGAAAGTGTTTCATATATACCTTTCTCCCATTCTTAAGGGCCAGATGTCGAACAGAAGCTAGCTTTAACCAGTTGTTCAATCCCTTCGTAATACATCTATGCACTAGTTTGATAATAAAGAACGATATATTTCTATATCAGAGCTTTTACTGACATTGGACGGTATTAAATTGCACCTACAAAGTGTGAACAGTTTGGTCACAGGGATAGCTTATGCGATAACACGCCTCGTGCGAAAAATTCAACCAGGCTCATTTAGTGCACCTTCGCACATAGGAGGCGGATAATGTAACTTCTGTGGCGGAGATCCTCACGACTTGCATGATTGCCCGGCTTACAAAATACGTATTCAAAATAAGAGTCGTTCTCTTGTTAGGCGCTCCAAACGGGCTTCTGCGGAAATGGTGAATCTAACAACTCGCCCGCTACCTCGCCCGAGTCAGCTGTTCCAGTTGAAAATCCCTATCAGGAGTCGTCTTTAGATGACCAAGGCGATACTGAAACCGACGGGATGGATCTCCTCCGGAGGTACACGCAACTGGAAAAAGGAAGTCATTTTTCCCGGGATTGGACCGAAAAGTATTTTTGAATTCTTTCCTCAGAAGTTTGCGACAGGAGGCGCAAAGAATCAGGTTCCGCGTTTTCTTCGAAACCTATCACCCCCGCCTCTACCTGAATATCTCCGGTATTTGAGCTAATCCATGCCCACTCCTTACTCGACTCCCATCATATCTTTCGATGTGTGGCTATAATTTGTGCGACGATTTTATTTTGAAATTTTTGAATACTGATGAAGTGTCACGTATTGCATCCGGACGCAAATTATGCCGTCTTGACCTTTCTCTGGGATCAAGTTCACTATCATTCAATTGTTTGCGCGGGCGATAATCGAAGATCCTCATGGTAGTGAACACTACTTGCCCATAAGAACCACCATAACAAAATAATTTTGAAAGATTAAAACAGGCAATTTATGTTCCTTTTGACCACACTTGGAATCATTCAATCCTCTCTTATCGCTGGATGAGTGCCGATTCCTGGTTGAACTGATTTTCAAGAACGCATTGCAATCGCAAAATCAACGTGTTCTAATTACAACCTTCAAAAGAAGATCAACCATAAAGCAGGGACGATTATTGCACTTTGCACTCAGCTTTATCATAAAATTTTGATGCCATCGAAGCGTTTCGTATAGGCGTGATACGTAAGATCTAAAAGCCTAGCTATTGGCGACACTTTATTGAGGATATTTCAAGAGAACTTCAATGACAACGCTTTGGAGTTGGAAAGTGGCTTGCGAAATGTGAATCCGCTTATATTTTATTGAGAGTAACGAATACTCCAATCATTGGATTTGGATATTCAACTTCCCCAAAATAAGGTCTCTCCAGAATCAGTTCCAGCTAGATCGTCCTCTTGAGAAACTTCCTCAAGAGTATCGAACCGCAGACACTTCACTATACTGTAATTTTCTATGGTTCTTCTTCAATCAATTTGCTATCCGGAACGATATGATAAAGTTCAATCTTTTTAAAAATCTCCCAGATATAGCGAAAAGATGATTACTAATAATTGGCTTTTCTCGGTGACAGGTTGTATGAAAACAGCGTTTTATACGTTACGCGTTTCGGCCTACTATTCTTCAGCCTTCCTCAGACGCCTACAATACATTTATTAGACAGTTACAATTTTCGTCAAATTCTTACAAAAAAGGGGGGACACTTACAACATGCTGAATGCGACCTTACAGCTTGGTCTGTCACTATTAACTAATTTTATCTTACTATACTACCAGGGGAACATCCTACTCAGCATGCACTTCGTTCGTTTCGTTATCGGTACTGTTCATGTTTTGCGCCGTTCGTGTTCGTGGTTCCTCACGAAGCCGAGCCAATAGTCCGTTGTACGTGGAGTTAAAATTGCCGCATTCTCGTTGGAGGTTCACTGTTTGCTGATCGCCTTGCTTTTTTATATGAAACTAGCTGTCCCGGCAAACGTCGTACTGCCTGCCTACTGTGTTTTTTGACATGCAGCTCCAAAGGGACGTCCCCGGCGAAGTCATCTGTATGGGACCCCCCCGTTCCAGAGACCGGAGAGGTCCCGCACCAAGCTAAAAACCTTCCCCGGCCCCAAAAATACCCACATACAAAATTTCACACCGATCGGTCCAGTAGTTTTCGAATCCATAGCGGTCAGACAGACAGACAGACAGACAGACGGAAATTCATTTTTATATATATAGATACCTCCGCGATCATCCTTACCTCCGGGTGTTCGATGCGCTCCAGTACTGTCGTTTTCTCGAAGTTGAACACGTGGCCCTCTTCGATGGTGTGTACCGCCAAACCCGATTTTGGATTTCGGTTCCTGCAGTCGTTGCGGTGTTCCGCCATCCGTACCTCCAGCATGCGTTTCGTCTGTCCTATGTACACTTTTCCATCGTCGGTTCCACATGGTATCGAGTACACTACCTTCGTCTGCTTCCCTGGTGGTATCGGGTCCTTCATTTGGCTAAACACCATGTGTTTAATTTTGTTCCGTGGTCGGGAGGCTAGGATTATGTTGTTCCGCTGTAGGGTTTTCCTAAGTTTTTCACTCAAGCTTGGTATGTAGGGAGCTGACACAAACTTTTGAGGCTGGTCTGCCGTACCTGCTTCTTCCAAACAGTTGTAGTGTTTGTGTACACGTTTCTTTCGTACGCGATTTACGAACCATGTGGGGTAGTGGTTTTTCCGCAAGATTCGTGTCGCGTGGTTTAGTGCTTCCGCACGTTTATCTCCACAGGATAGTTTGATCGCGCGGTCAATGAGCGCGATCGCCGTGTTTTGTTTGTGTTGAAATGGGCTTTTGGATTTGAAATCCAGATACCTACCGTCGGGTTGTTTGGGAAGCCACGACGTAGTAATTTTGTTCTCGGTACGTTCTAACATCATGTCCAAGAATTTCATTTTCCCGCCCACTTCATGTTCTACTGTAAACTGTAGACGATCGTGGAAATTGTTGAACGTGTCTACGATCGTTTGAATGTGTTCCCTTCTCGCGACACACATGCAATCATCTACATACCGTTTGTACACCCTCATTCGTATTTGTTTCGCCTCCAGGTTCTTTATGCACTCCTGTTCCAGTTTCTCCATCACTACGTTGGCGATTACTGGGGATAGTGGCGATCCCATCGGGACTCCGTACGTCTGTCCATATATCGTACCTTGGTATACGAAGAAGGTTGATTCGAGTACTACCTTTACCGTCTTCATAAAGCTTTCCTTGTCTATGTTCGTGTGGGTTTCTAGCTCGGTCCATCGTTCCTCTAGGCACATCAGAGCGTAGTCCACTGGTACATTTGTGTACAGCGATACCACGTCCAGAGAAAACAGCTCCTCTCCTTCCTCTGTCTGCACTCCTGTTATTTCGTTCGCGAAATCGGTTTTTCCGACTACATTTCCTATTATGTCCGACAGGTATCCGGCTATGTTGTAGGTTGCCGATCCTATCGTGGAAACAACTGGTCGGAGTGGTCTGTTTTCCTTATGTACTTTCGGTAGTCCGTAGATCCGAGGTGGGTTGCAGCTCGATTCTTTCAATCTTCTTTGGGTTCGGAAGTCGATATATTCCTTTCTACGCCATTCATCGATGATACCGTTGATTTTCTTGACGATCTTGTTCGTAGGATTTGTCCGTAACTTCTTGTACGTGTTTTCGTCATCGAGAAGGGTTTTCATCTTCCCGTGGTATTCTTCCGTCTCCATGATGACCGTTTTACTGCCCTTATCCGCTCGTGTGATCACCAGATTCGGGTTTTCCTTCAGGTACTTTCGGCTCTTGATGACTGTAGGGTCTTAACGTGCATTGGCCCTTTGCGAAGACAGACCAGGTTACCCAACTAACATTTATTGTGAATGTAAACGTCAACAAAGCGTCCTTAATACGGCTTGATGCTGAGTTACTGTGTTGTACATATGGACGGAAGCTTCTATGCAAGCCCTATACCAATGAATCTGGCGAACTTAATCAGCTTGTACATGCTGTGCGATCAGCTTCTATGCCACCTAGTCATAGCTCTTTTCTCGGCTCCTATGTAACCACTAACTGAATAACATTTTGAGAAGGCGCTTTTTCAGCCTTTTCGCAGTTGTTAAATAATAGTTTTACGGCATCCCCAAATTGAACGATTAAATATAATTAGGTTATGGATACCGTGACGCAATACATGTGGAACTGGAATTATCACTTTTAAAATTGAATAATGAAAGTACTTACCGCTACTTGGAATCGAACTCCCGATCTCCGTATCCACTGGTCCCGATGATGTCCTCGCTGCCACACTGTTATATATAAATAACATAGAAAATAGCCCGTTTTGTTTTACTCCAGACAAGGCTTCATAATTGTGCCACAAGAAACCTTACCCAACTTCATTTTGCTGTAAAAGCTTGTGAAACGTCAAACGCAATAATGTTTACATTGAACAAGCTGTGTGGTTGCGCCAACAGATTCTTCTTCACAGCTTCTAGCTGAAAGAGTGTTCTTTAAACGGCTACGAAGCGCTGTTGTTTTGTGTTTTGGCAACATTACAAAACGTACTGTATAAAAGCAACTGTTGTAGTGACTGGGACTCTTACTCGATTTGCACATCTTCCGGCAAATCTTCCGGCATTGAATTAAAGTGCAATAAAAGCAACCCAAATAATTTCACAGCACATACATGGATAGCTGTAAAGAATTTGTGTAGTAGCTATATATCCCGCTTGAAGTTTGTTTTGACAATAATGTTTACATCCGACAAGCCGTGTTGGTAAACCAACAGTTTCTTTATTACAGCTTCTAGCCGTAATTAAATCGCATAACTGCCTTTAAAGCGCTGCTGGTTTGGGGATTTGTCAGTATAATGAATTGTACTGTATAGTAGCAGCTGTTTTGTTAGTGGGGACTCCTATTCGATGTGTTCAAGTTTTCACATCTTCCGGGAAATCTCCCGGAGTTGGAATAGGGTGGAGTAAAGGCAGCCCCAGTGACAAGCAATGGATTTCTGAAAACCGAGTTTGGTAGCTGTATGGTGCTTGTTTTGCAGTCGTGTATTAGCTTATGATTTATATTTGACTAGCTTTCCTTTTATTCAGCGTTGACTGCTTTTACTCGATGATTACACAACAGAAAGCAAATGACTGAAGCTTATAGCGCTGAAAATGTTAGTTGGGTAGGCAACCCTGCGAGTGGTAGATCGATAGGCAGGCGCCGTGTGTACGTCAGGTTGAGAGATATCGAGTAAGGAACGAAGCGAGAGGTCGAACGTGTGTGAATCTGCGAGCGGTGAATAAATACATAAAGTGAATTTGTAAAGAAACAGTTATTATTATAATCCTTGAATGCCCTGGTTCCTACAGTTTGGCGAGGAGGACGAAAATATAGTGATAACGTGAGTGCAAGTGATTTTAGTGGTAGAAGAAAGCGAGGTTGTAATTCAGCCGATTGTCGGCGTTCGGCGGGCCAAGCGGTAGCGCCAGCTGCTGTGGATACCTGAGAGGTTAGAATTTGCCGGAGCGTCAATGTGAGTACCCAACAATTATAAGTGAGGGATAGAAAGGGAAGATCACCCTTTTCAGTTGCTGTTGGATTCTTTCGTGGATGTTTTCTCTGCATTATCTATGGGGGGAACATACACCAGTTATGCAGTGGAAAAAATCACAGTGGGGCAAAATGTGTTTTTTAACGTCAGAAATGGTTTTTGAAATTTTGTTTGCTACGTCTAATTATTGGGTATGAAATGTAAACTATTGAGTATTGGTGTTGTTTTCAGGTGACAATAATTGAGATAAATGTTTATGGGTGGTTATGTACGTGTCAATCTGAAAACTAGAAGAAGTGTGTAATGGGTTTATGTCGTTTTGCAGATGGGTTTGTACCATAACAGAGATTAAGACGGATTTTAGAATGGAGATATTGTGCATCTACATTAATGTTCTGGGTTGTACCGAAATTAAGTGGATTGTGTATCAACAATCGTTCAATTTTATGAGGTAATTGTGAAGGGGTCGTACGTATTTATTTTTCACTTGGAATATTGTATTGGTGACGCTGCCTGTTATAGCTGCGTATGTAAACAGAAATGGTTGTGTACCAAATTGAAAATGGTTGTGTACCAGAATAGAGATGGTTAGGTACCAATAGTGATCTGGTTGTGTACCAATGTGAACATTTTTAAGCATCAAATCTATATATATAAAAATGACTTTGAAATCCCTTTGAGGCAACAAAACTCACGAACGGCTGAACCGATCAGGATGACTCTTGCACGGTTTGGTTCGTATTCGCGGTGGCTGTGTTTATATGTACAAAAAGTTACGAAAATCAACTAGAAAAGTGAGAAAATGCTAAAGTACTGATTTTTCATGAACTGGGCAGGAAATCAACACGATCGAAATAAAACCAATCTAGAGTGCGGTGCTAATTTGAGCTCAGCAGTTGTCAAACCATCACAAGACGGCAAGACAAAGTTTGCCGGGACAGCTAGTAAGTAATAATTAACTACAAACATAGAAGTGTGTCAAATAAGAAATGGTTATGTACCACTAGAGGGATGGTTAAGTACCAAAAGTGAGCTGGTTGTGTACCAACGTGAACATTGTTGAGTATCAAAGGGGTAATGGTTAGGTACCAAAATAGAAATGGTTGTGTACCAAATTGATAATGGTTGTGTACCACATTTGGGGCGGTTGAAAAAAAAAGAAAAAGCTGGTTGTGTACCAACGTGAACATTGTTGAGTATCAAAGGGGTAATGGTTAGGTACCAAAATAGAAATGGTTGTGTACCAAATTGATAATGGTTGTGTACCACATTTGGGGCGGTTGAAAAAAAAGGAAAAGCTGGTTGTGTACCAACGTGAACATTGTTGAGTATCAAAGGGGTAATGGTTAGGTACCAAAATAGAAATGGTTGTGTACCAAATTGATAATGGTTGTGTACCACATTTGGGGCGGTTGAAAAAAAAAAAGGAAATTGTTGTGTAACCAAACATTAATAGCTGATTGCCACAATTCACTATTGGTAAAAATGGTTAAGCGTATAATAAGCTGGTACATAAGGACAAGGAGTACTGCATCTTAGATCGTGAATTCCATTTACATTGACCAATAATTGAAAAATATATGGAAATAAACATTATGAAAAAAACGGTGTTTTATTAACTCAAATAAGCGTTTCCACAACTGCAAATAACTGGTGTATATTAATTTTTATTTATATCATGATTTTCTTTTGGGGAAAGCAGCGTTGAAATTATATAAGATAAGGTTACCATCCAATATTGTTTACAGGATGGCTGCATCAAGTCGGATCAAACCATTTGATGTAGCATTGGAAGCGAGTCGTCTGCCGTCTGAGTGGGAGTCATGGAAAAACGATTTAGAATCGTTCTTTCTAGCTCAGCGTTTGGAATCACAGCAAGATAAACGGGCTCAGCTTGCCTACCTGGGAGGCCCAGGACTGCAAGAGCTGCTGCGCTACCTACCCGGAGTGAATCAAGTTCCACATGTAGCGGCTGATCCTCCGTATTACGACGTTGCGATTAAATGCTTGGACGACTATTTCGAACCGTTTCGCCGTAAAACCTACGAGAGACATCTTTTCCATCAAATAATTCAACGACCGGATGAACGCTTTACTGACTTTGTTATGCGGCTGCGGAAGCAAATCGCTCGATGCAGTTACAACCCCTGCGTTGTTGATGAGTTAATCGCTGATAGAATTGCACAGGGATGCAGCTCCGAGGACTTGCGTACGAAGCTGCTGCAGAAGGACCGGAGCTTGGAAGAAATAATCGCCCTGGGCACAAGTCTGGCAGAATCTCTCCAACAATCCAAGAAATTTGGGAAACCGTCAGTACCGATCAGACAAGAACACGAGGTAAATAGTGTTGCTAGGCCCCCACGACGCATCTTCCAAGGAAATCAACGAAGCGGTGTTAGGAACATCGCTCCTAACGGTTCCCAGACATCGTCGAATGATCGGTTCATTTGTTATGGGTGCGGTCGTCGAGGACATACTCAGGGAAGTTTCGAATGCCCGGCAAAACAAACAAAATGCGCAAGCTGTGGTAAAATGGGTCACTGGGCCAAACGTTGCTACAATAGAGGAGGTGGCACAAAGCGCCGGATGAACGACCAAACATCGGCCCCGCCGGTCAAGCGCATACGAGCTGTTGAGGAAGAATCGGAGAAGAGGAACACCAAGGATTATGTTTTTTATGCGATGGGGAATAATGTGTTCAGCTTCAAGGTGGGGGGAGTGGAGATACCAATGACCATTGATTCTGGAGCTGACGCAAACATTGTCACAAAATGCGCATGGAAAGAACTGAAGAACGCCGGTATCAATGTGTCGTTCATGAGTACTGAGGTTGATCGATCGCTTCTAGCGTATGCTTCAAAGGATCCAATGAAGATCATTGGGATGTTTAATGCGGAAATTGAAGCAGCTGAGAACAAAGCCACTGCTACATTCTACGTGGTGCAGAATGGACAACGTTGCCTTCTGGGGGATCAGACAGCGAAGGATCTCAACGTATTGAAGGTTGGTTTTGGTGTAGGTTCAATAGAAGCGAAGGAAATCAACCCGTTCCCGAAAATTCGAGATGTGGTAGTGGAAATTCCCATCGATCCCAAAATTCAGCCAGTTCAACAGCCATACAGACGCCCTCCAATAGCTTTGGAAGACAAAATCGAAGAGAAGCTTCGCTCGCTGCTGGAACGAGACATCATCGAACCGGCCCCAGGACCTTCACCATGGGTATCTCCTGTTGTGCCAGTTGTTAAGGACTCTGGTGAAATACGGCTGTGTATTGATATGCGACGGGCGAATCAAGCGGTACTGCGTGAGACGCACCCGCTGCCGCTCGTTGACGAGCTTTTGAGTTCCGTTAATGGGGCAGTAAAGTTCTCAAAGATTGACATTAAAGACGTCTACCACCAAGTTGAGATCTCGGAGCGGTCACGACCCGTGACAACGTTCATCACGAAACATGGCCTGTTCAGGTAGATGATTGACCTCAATAAACCTTTTTTTTTATTTTAAATTACAGACATGAATGATATATTTTGTTGTTTTATTTCAATTCCATATTATTAGGTATAAACGATTAATGTTTGGAGTTAGCTGTGCGCCTGAATTATTTCAGAAGGTCATGGAGTCGATCCTTGCAGACTTGGACGGAATCATTGTATATTTGGACGACGTTGTTGTCCACGGTAGAACTCAAACAGAACACGATAGGAGACTCACCGCTGTTTTACATAGACTATCTGAATACGGAGTTCTGTTGAATGACCAGAAGTGTGTTTATAATGTTGAATGTTTGGAGATTCTCGGTCATCAGCTTTCAGTGCAGGGGATTCGTCCAACTGAAAGTCGGGTTGCTGCGATCAGAACTTTTCGAGAGCCGCAAAACGTATCAGAACTCAGAAGCTTTCTGGGGTTGGTATGTTATGTTGGGAAATTTGTGCCACACCTTGCGACAAAAACAGACCCTCTAAGACAACTGCTTAGATCAGGCGTTCAATTCAACTGGACAAATAAAGAAAGGGCTGCTTTCCAGGAAATCAAGGATGCAATGTGTCAGATTCATCATTTGGGTTTCTTCAATCCCAAGGAGCACACGAAGCTGATAACAGATGCTAGTGCAACCGGGCTAGGGGCCGTTCTTTTACAAGACAGCTCTGCTGGTAACTGTCGAATCATCGCGTACGCCAGTAAAGCATTGACAACCTTGGAGAAAAAGTACTTTCAAACAGAGCGAGAAGCGTTGTCATTGGTATGGGGAGTGGAGAAATTCAAACTTTATTTGCAAGGAGTCAAGTTTACGCTCGTGACGGATTGCAAGGCATTAAAGTTTTTGTTTGGTCCCCGATCGAGGCCTTGCCCGCGGATCGAACGCTGGGTCCTGCGGTTGCAAGCATACACTTATGACATTGAGCACATCCAAGGATGTGCCAACATTGCTGATAGTCTGTCTAGACTGAGTGAATCATCACCGGAACCATTTGATGAATCCATGGAGGGATACATTCATAGTATCGTTGAGTTAGCTGTTCCTACCGCGGTGACAATTGATGAAGTTCGGAAGCAATCACAGAAAGATGACACAATTCAAAAGGTTCAGGAATCTCTGCAGACAGGATCGTTAGAAGACATGCCTAAGGAGTTCAAGCCGTTTTCCAATGAGCTTTACAGTGTTGACGGGCTTCTGTTGAGAGGTAATCGATTGATAATGCCTTCGATTTTGCAGAACCAAGTACTGGAGCTAGCACACGAATCACATCCAGGTATAGCTGCAATGAAACGTAGACTAAGACAAAAAGTCTGGTGGCCAGGCCTCGACAAACAAGCGGAATCATGGGTAAAGGGATGCAAACAGTGTATTTTGGTCTCAAATTTGGGGCCTCCAGAACCGTTGAAGAGAACCCGAATGCCAGAACGCCCCTGGACAGATATTGCGGTAGATTTCATGGGACCGTTACCGTCTGGACACTCTCTCTTTGTTTTAGTGGATTATTTCAGCAGGTTTACTGAAGCTGTAGTCATGCGACAGACTACGGCCAAGTGTACGGTTGAGGCCTTGCACGAGACGTTCTGTAGGTTTGGATTCCCTGAAACGATCAAGTCGGATAATGGTCCTCAGTTTATCAGCGAAGACATAAAGAGATATTGTAAAGAATATGGCATCGTGCTCCTTAAAACTACACCTTATTGGCCCCAAGCAAATGGGGAAGTGGAACGGGCTAACAAGACAATCCTGAAGCATTTGCAAATTAGTCAAGAATCTGACAGTCCTGATTGGATCTGGGACTTGAGATCTTTTTTGCTCATGTACAACTCGACACCACATAGTACAACTGGAGTAGCACCTTCTTCGCTCATGTTTGGACGGATCCTTCGTGATAAGCTACCGGATTTCAATGGGACATCTGTGCGCACGGATGTGGAAGAGATACGCGACAAAGATTGGGAGAGGAAGCTTAAGGGAGCCGAATACTCAGATTCACGCCGTCTAGCAAAACCATCGCAGCTGAGAGTGGGAGATACTGTTGTTGCTAAGCGGTTGCAAAAGGCGAACAAGCTTTGTGGAACATTTGGATCTGAAGAATACGAAATCGTTGAACTCAATGGAGCGGATGCTACACTGCGATCAAGGGAATCCGATCGGGTTATGCATCGAAACGTAGCCCATCTTAAGCCACTGCCATGCAGCACTGCCGCGGAAAATTTCCTCGAAGATTCATCGAGTCATCACAACGAGGATGATCAGCAGGTGTCTGGTCATATCCAGGAACCATACCAGGAGAGGAGAAAAGTTCAAACGGAGGAATCTAACAAACGAGAACCATCAGTTCGCGCGCATCGTCGGCCAGCTTATTTGGATGAATACCATATCAACAAAGTTGATGACTTTAATGTGTAGGGGGGGGTGTAGGGTCTTAACGTGCATTGGCCCTTTGCGAAGACAGACCAGGTTAGGCAACCCTGCGAGTGGTAGATCGATAGGCAGGCGCCGTGTGTACGTCAGGTTGAGAGATATCGAGTAAGGAACGAAGCGAGAGGTCGAACGTGTGTGAATCTGCGAGCGGTGAATAAATACATAAAGTGAATTTGTAAAGAAACAGTTATTATTATAATCCTTGAATGCCCTGGTTCCTACAATGACATCCTGTTGGATCCATTCCTCCGGATGGTGACGGGGTTGTCGATGATAGTTGATGTGGTTGATCATCGCATTGGAAACATCCGACCTTATCTCGTCCGCGTTTTCTTTGTTCTGGATACTTTTCTCAATACTTGCCACAAGCTCGATGTACGGAAGGTTTCTGTTGTTCTCCACGTTGAAATTTGGTCCCAACATGAGAGTCCGTTCCAAGTAGTCGGGAATTTCCACAGTCGTCGTGTTTTCAATCCAATTGGATTCGCCATTCATTTCTGTTATCCGGCTCGTCTTCATTCTGGACATTTTTCTCATCTCTCTCGTTCTCACTTTTTCGTAGACGACTGCTGTCTTGTCTTCCACCATCTTACGTATTCATTGACCATTCTCATTGACCGCGCGATCAAACTATCCTGTGGAGATTGTGAGAATCTTTCTCTGTAATGATTATTCAACAACTGTATTCATTATTTGTATACACTTTATTACGGATACTTCAATATTACATACAATGATTCACACTCCAGACAACAATAACAACATCTCCACATATGACAGATACTCAATAGAGCTTGCTGACGTTTATTCACCTCTCTCTTTCAAGCTTGCAGGCGGGATAGAATTTGTTTTCATCGGGAAACCTTTCCTGATGACAACAAATCCTATTCCGCCTGCATGTTTGAAAGAGAAAGGTGAATAAACGTCAGCAAGCTCTATGTAAACATACACGCTAAACGTAATAGAGTAATACAATAATTTATTATGTGCATACCACAAGGTACCACATCTCGTTTTTTCTCCAGATCCGCAGCAAGGTCACTCCATGTTGTTTTTGCTTATAGTCTCCTCAGTTGATGAACGTCTCGCTTCAGTCTCACATCAGAATTAGTAGTACGGTCATCCATTTGGTCATTCATCTCTGCTCGGCATTTTGGTAAATTACTTGGCCGTTACTTATGGTTGTACCTAAAAAGAAATATTATTTTGACCCAAGTATTTTCCCAAATCCCAAAATATGTTTAATACTGACTGACAAGCTAAATATTACCTTTGCTGATGAATTAATTGAATTGCTTTCCTCTTCTCAAATGTTTTCAATGACACGTCGCATGCAAACATTGTATACTGCCCACTTGTTTTTTTTTTTGACGTGTCCTTTCATATAAGAATCTCATACAAAAGGTATGTATATTCAGATTATTATTCAGACATTTTTTTAACTAATATGTCGGAACACTGCACGAATGTTACAGTGAAAAAAATATCAATATCCATTAACTCGTTTTCTTGTTCAGAATATATTCAGAAGTTTGGCTTACAGATTTTGCTTTCTAAATATCGAAGGGATTGATACTTTTTATAAATCAAATCACGATTTCAAAAAACGTTACTTGTCCAAAGTAATATTTGTAATACTAGTTTTAGCTAAATAGTTTTTTTAATCATATTTAATACATATTGTTCACAAAACTCACACCCGCACTAGCTGTTTGAAAGTATAGAATATTAATATTCATTCTTTGTTTTGTTTTTCATGTTGTAATCCTATAATTATCTCAAATTCTTAATACATACATCATCGTCGCAGTACCAAATCGAAATCACGCATTTAAGCACATGCAAAGTTGCAGTTGTGACGTAAATTTGAACCGGTTGCTGGTATTGCGCATCATTAAGCTACTTAAGAGCACTAATCTAAATCGAGTTGCTATGTTTATAAGTAGGTTAAACATCAATTTTTTTGCACTGCCAGTCACTTCGGCTTCCACCCGAAAACGTAATGATAGTAGCCAATTATTATATACAAAGCAATTTTCTCAAGATAACAAAATAAATCGAGCATCTTATTGAAGCACTTTTCGACGGTTCACCTATACAGGTGTCCATGTTTTTAGGAATCATGTTTCCGATAATTTCGGAACTCTCATGATTTACCATTCACCTTTCAAACTGAATGAGTTTATTTTCACGGTTTGGTCGTTCAATAGGTTTACATTCTACGATGCATATTTCCCCGCATTAACTGGTGATTCGTGCTCAATCAAATTTATTTTAACATTACAAACCCAAAAATTTGTTCCTTTGATGTCGCTCTTTTGGATTCTGAACTGTAGGAATTATTTTAAAGGTGTACCTCCAAAATATTGCAA
Organism: Aedes albopictus; assembly: GCF_035046485.1. Classification (NCBI taxonomy): domain Eukaryota; kingdom Metazoa; phylum Arthropoda; class Insecta; order Diptera; family Culicidae; genus Aedes; species Aedes albopictus. The sequence continues at coordinate 323,734,202 of NC_085136.1, read as the reverse complement.
AAGCCCCTCAACATGTTATGTTCTCACTCTAGATACCTAATGAAGCTATTTCAGCAAGCCTTTCCTAAATTATTCGCATTCAATGTACCGTCAAAATTTAGAACTTTTTATCTTTAAGTAACTCTGATTTTCTACATATGCTCATCATATTGATAATATTCTCAGTTCGCTGGATCGGACTAGAATATTCTGCATTATTGCAAAGCCTAATCTATCATATCGCTTATTTCACAACTTTTCGATGAAATACATCCTCATTTTTTTAACGCTTACAAGTCTGACGTAGTGCACACTGACCATGATTGTCTGTGTCATGATGGCCCTTACGCTTGCCTCTACGATTCATTTCTATGTACTGAAACAATTTAAAGCACGTTTTTATTCGAATTTTCAATGAACTTATTAACACAAATATCACTTATACATGTACACACATTTTTATTGGTAAAAAATCATGGATTTGATATATAAATTTTATTTGTACACACATACTCGTTTTCCACGCTGGATCACACATAAAATCGATGGACCTTATATAAACTATGTGTATCTATACATTAAAAGGGTTATCTATGACAAGTTGCAAAAATCTATGTGTGCGACACATGCATACAATATTTGCAGTTTTTTTCAGTGTATGAAATCTAAAAATTCAAACAAGGTAACATGTTAGTAAATGGTACCTGTTTGCATTAATAAGCTCGACTGAAAAACAAACCTCATAATCCAGCTTTCATTAGATATATCTATTCCTGTAGTTACAGAAATGATTATCTTTTATTATTCCAATATGTTGTGCTTTTGATATACTGTACGTTATTCTCCTCAATAATAGTTTCAATACTTCTTTAACTGATCAAAATTTGTCTCTTCCTGTAAGGAAATTATTGTGCAGAATTTGTTGTTGAGCGTACTGCTGTACCTTGTTCTCTAACTTGTTCCACAGTTCTTGGCAAGATGGCACTATATCCAGTGTTAGGCAATCATAAGTCAAAATGCCCCTCCTGACCACACCCGATACATTTTATATTCAAAGACTTCAGAAGTGATTACTCAAGAACTCACTGTACTTGAATCGCATAAACATTTAGTGGCATTCAATAGGCTATAAAGCGCTTTTTACTCGAATTCCTATGAGACTTCTAGTTAGGCCGAAAAGTTTCATTTTTTTTATTATTCGATTTTTTTAAACATCCAATTCAACTGGTTATTCGACTAGCATGATACTTAACAGGTTAGTGGTTAGCAACTGCTCTGAATATGTCGTCTAGCTTCAACGAATGCTTTAACTGTCATTTTGACTTCCTATCTTGCAAACTGCCAAGACAGTTTAATTATTCTCACACATTGATATTAATTTTCTTGAAGTTACATTTTTAGTCTTGTAAGAGAGGACAAAGCATTAGTTAAATCATGTCTTCATGTTAATTTGGTTTCAAGAGCCTTTTTACGTCTCGTAGACTTATTATACTTTACTGAGCAATGATAACTTCAATATATATCACCTGAGGTGGGTCCACAACAATCTCAGTATTTGCTCAGTTATATTCGCATTTGGAACATATTCAAATACTATTCGTTCCTGTTTTTCTAGTCACCCTCAACCTAAAGTTTAGTTTTGTCTTTCGCCTTCTCAGCTGCCACTTAATTGGTGTGAAATTTCATTTTTAATGGTTCAATTCAACTATAAAGCCCAGATTGGAGTTCAAGAGAAATCGCTCAAGAAACTTCTAGAACGATTCCTGGCAGAAACTTTCTACGGTGACTGCCATTTGAACTGTCATTTCTTCGCAACTGCGTACTGCGATCGAAGAAAAAACAGTTTCTTGAGCGATTCAGCCAAGGAATTTCTCATGCATCAAGATAGGCCGAGAAATTCCTTCTGATCTGAAAACAGCCCTTAAATCTGTGTTGGCTGGTAACCTGTTTCTTACGAAATTTACGACACTGTTGCGTTTTTAGTACTTTAATTTTTAATAACACAATTCGCCTTATACGGCTCTACAAAGAATCGACTATATCTGTCTTGCAGGTCTTACCGCCTTCAACGGCATTTCCACCTTCAACGGCTTTTTCCGCCTTCAACGGCTTTTCACTATCCGACGGATCTTTCCGCCATCGACAGTTTTTCGCCTTAGTCGGCTCTTCTGCCTATAACATTTTTCCTTCCTTCGAAAAGTCTTTCCGCCTTCAACGGCTTTTCTATCTGTGATCCTTTCCGCCTTTTACGGCTATTCCAAGAAT